>NW_020291591.1:446243-731629 GCF_003184755.1 Aspergillus piperis CBS 112811
TTTTATTTTATTTTATTTTATTTTATTTTATTTTATTTTATTTTATTTTATTTTTTGGAAGCTTGTGGTTATTCGTTTATGTGCGTATGTGCTAATGTGGATTGTAGACTGCTACTGGTAGACAGATGGCTAGGGATCGTACAGAGAGGTTGACCATTTTCAAGAAGTGGTGGGATGAGGAGACGATGATGGTGGGGGTTTAGCTGGTTGTTTGTTTCGCGGAGTGCTCTTGCATGATTAGATCATAGAGAGGATGGCATTTAGCTGCGATAGATCAGAGTTAGAGAAACTGTCTATTGATTGCTTTGACGTCTATTTATGCAGACTCGTATCTATCATATGATTGTATACTCTATCACAATCGAGCGTCTCGGGATCCCTCCTGCTCCTTCCACTTATCATAGTCGAAGCCAAGTTGCTCTAGGCTCTTGATAGAGCTTCGCTCCTCGCCCTTCTCTGCAAATACCCGCTTGATCTCAGACATTCTTTGCCGTATCCACCTTTGCCTCTCACCACAATAACTACACAGCTTCCCAGCACCGTTATTGTCAAGACCTTGCCGGGGTGGCGCCGTCGCCGCCCAGTCATGCAAGAAATTGTGGTAGTCCGCATCCTGCGGAAAAGGTAGCAAATGAAATGATGTCCCGTTGCCCTTCTTCGCAATGTTTGCTTCCTCCCAAGCTTTCATCTCCTCCTTTGATGGAAGGCTGAGCCTTCCCGACCAAACACGGGCGAACACCGCCGCCTGGTTCTCCGAAAGTGGGAGCGGAATTACCCTCTGTGGCAGTGCAGGTAAGACCAGAGATGTGTCGTAAATGTAAAACAGGTGTTGGTACACATTCAGAGTGCGGCGGCCATCGGTGATCAGAGGTGGGTTCAATGACGAGAGGAAAGGGAAGGAGTAGAGATAGCCAGTGCAGAAGACGATGGCATCAATGTCTTGCTCGATGTGACCATTTGCAAAGCGGACCGCTCTGTTGTGTGCATGAGGCGGTAAGAATTCCACTATTTCTGGAAGATAAATCTTTTCCGAAGCAGCAGATGCCAGAGGGGTCTCTGTTCGTTGAGATACCAGCAGTTTCCCCTTGGACACCTCGTTGATCTGATTGCCAATGTCTAATCCAGATGCCGAAGTTCCGACAACAATGACCTTCTTGTCTCGGAACGGCTCTGCCGAATCGAAGAGCCTCGAATGAGAGATCACATCTGGATATGCCGAATTCCAGGTTTGAATCCCAGGAATTTCAGGGGTATATGGGACATCAAAGTGGCCACTAGCGACCACTACAGCATCGTATGAGTGCGTTCTCTCAACCCCTTCACGGAGGTTCTTAGTTGTGAGAGACCAAGCATGGAGAGCACCTTCCGTCTTCCGCACATCTACCACCTGCGTCTCGAACTGTATGACATTTTTGATGTCTTCGGCATACTCATCCAGATATCTCTTTACGGCCGAGTGCTTCGGAAACACCTGTGAGTCGGGCTCAAAAGATTTGTCATGAAATCCCATCATCTCTTTGGGGATGTTAGTGTCCAGTGTCTTATACAGCGGGGACACAAAGACCGGCTCTCGAGGCCGGTCGTTGCCTCCTGTCGAGTACCATAATGGCTCTTCGAGCGGTTTGTTCGGATCCAGTTGTGGCACCGGAGTGGTCAGATTCTCCTTCAGGGTCCCTGGGCAGTAATTCCAGACTCCGCCTGCAGAGCTTCTTTTCTCGAAGACATCAACCCGCTCGAAGCATTTCTCGGCAAGAAGGTACCTGCGGTTCTCGTTAGTGACCTGAGATGAATGAAGACATTCAGGTGCTTTTCCTACTTGACCGCAGCAAGACCGGACGGTCCAGCTCCGATGACAGCTATACGACGTATTGGGGTTGAAAGTGTCATTACTGAGGGAAGCTCCGAGCAGACAGTGGGAGTTGGAGGATAGTATGTCTCGATCTTGAGTCCGAGGGGTTGTGTCGGAGGCGAGCCGATAAGCTCATCCCTAGTAATTGCTAGCAGATGATGATTGCATCACTCTCGTGATGGATGCCGTGCTCTTCGGCGTTTCCCTAACAGCTAACTATTTCGATCAAGAAAATTAGTAACTATCTATTCCATTTTCGACTTTAACTAGGATCTCTCCTCTTATATACACTTGTGCGATCGCAAATGAGCGGAGATGCCCAATGAGATAAAGGGCGTACCGACCATGACGTAGATTACCCGCTAAACATCGAACTCTGCGGAGAAAAGCACGGGTAATATTACGCACCGATACGGGGGGAATCTGGGCTCACCTCCGCATCTTTCCATCTTCAATTCTCCCGCGCGTCCTCTAATATCCGATCGGCCAACAACAACAACAGTGTTGCTTCGTGCAGACGCCATCCCGCCCGGAACATGCAAGGCCTATAATAAAGGACTGGAAATGCGGATATTACTTGTTCATTAAGCGCCTGCAGCGATGGACGCTCACGAACAGCAACCTCCGGTCTCCGAACCTCTACGGTCGACGACCCCGATCCCTATCGCGAAGCTCGCCCCGGAGCTCGAGAATCTTTCGGACAGCTCTATCCACGCCGTGGTGACCTTGTTATGGCCCTACTCATCATCAACCCGTTCTCTCAGTCTCTTGCTCGCGGAGCCGGACTTTCGCCTTCGCCGCACGAATGGACAGGTCAAGGTGGTCTTCCATGGGCTGGTCGCGGAAGAAGTAGCCAAGTCGCACGTCGGAATTGGCGATACTGTCTACATTAGGCTGGCGGGATCGAGATTTGTGGACAATGGGGTGTCTAATCAGACGCCAGGGAGATGCATCGCGTGGGACATCAATTATGATGATGGCGTTTCCATTGAGGTACTTTTTCGGACTCAGCAAGTAGTGATCAGTTACAGTCCAGTGCTTACCAGTGTTAGATCTGGCGTTCTTCTCAACTTCTCTCCACTGTGCAAGTAGACCGCCCATCATCTCCGCCGCCCACTATCGACAATGCGATTGAAGAGGCACCATCCACCCCTTCTCCCAACAGATACCCTCGCCCAGACGGAACGAGTCAGAACGCTGGTCTACAATCGTGGCAGTCACCGGCTTTTGTCGAGCGATCGCGCACATCTCTAAGCCACCTTTCGAGCTCCATATTTGACCCATTCGCAGAAGAAGATGGCTTCGTGCCGGGGAAAGGAAGGAAGCGACCAAGGTTTAGCATGCGCGGCAGTGATTGGCGTCTCGTCGATGAACCTGCGAGCCCCGAAGACATCGACATTCCGGGAGATTGGACGGCTATGTTTGACGACGAGGAATGGCTGAAAGCTGAGATTGGTGAGGATGATGCGGAGGATACCAAACAGTCCCCAGAGCCATCTGAAACTCGCGATGTTGAACCAGTATCCGAGGGGCCGCCCGATGGCGCGCAAGCTGAAGGTACCGCTCCTGAGTCAGAGCAAGTGACATCTGAGTCCACTACAGAGAAGAAGTTGAACGAATCAAGATCCGATGCGGAATTTCTTGTGCCCGGCATTGTGTCGAGGACCGAGGCTCCAAGCCCGCGAAGGCACGGCATACCCAACTTCGCTGGTCATCTGCCCATAGATACTCCGCGCCTTCATCCTATCCCCTCTCCCGGCCTTCCTGTTCCTTCACCCTTGGTTAGCACTTCAAACAGCCCTTTTGGGTATTTCGGAGCCGTGTCAACTACCGGCCAAACTCAGTCTACTCCACCGACAACTGTCAACCAGGATGCCGCCGATTTGGCACTTGAGGCTATATCGGATATGCCACCAGAGACTATTATCAGGAACTCTGATGAACATGTGACAACAATGGCTAACGAGGAAGCTACCACTTTGTCCGAACCAATTTCACAGATGCGCGAAGTGGGCTCTGGGTCTGAAGTTGGCCATGCTGTTTCCTTACACGGAATGGTCAATGCAGGAGCACAAGATTTAGAGGGCACGCATGCTCAAGATACTATGCCGTCTTTGTCTGTTCTTCAGACAGCCACTCCGCATACCGCCTTTACTTTCGGTATTGAAGGTGGAGATGCAGAAGGGCCAATGCCACACGAAGAAGAACGGGCCAAGGTGGAAGAGGACGAGGAACGGCTCGAAGCACTCGGGCAATTTGAAGCACGGGCGGATTCCAGCATGGCTGCGGAGGAGAAAGGAACTTACCACGGCGTGATAGAAACGACACAGCACGACTTAGAAGGCGAAGACCACGAATACGAGAGCGCTAGTCAAAGCTCAATCATCGAGGACGCTCGCTCGGAGGCCTCAAGCGAAGAATACGTTTCAGAAGAAGACGAGCAGCCCGACTCCAGGGCAAGACATGACATCGAACTTATTTCCGAGAGTGAAGCAGAATCACCGGAGAAATCCCATGATGCCGTCAGCAGAGAATATGGATATTATCCTGAAGATGACGAGGAAGAAGAACTCGACGAGGAGGAGGAGGAAATCTCTGATGAGGAGCCTGAATCTCAAGAGTTGGAGGATGAATATGATGAGGACGGATATGACGATCGTGTCGACTCTGAACTCGAGTCACAAGAAGATGAACTGGAGGCTGAGTCACCTCATCCCATCAAGAAGGCCGAACCAGAGGTTATTGTGCTCGATAGCGATAGCGACGAGGAGCCTTCGGCGAGCGTACCAAGGCAGCCCGCTGCAGCACCGACAGCCCAATATACTCGGGAACCCGACGTATCCCCATCTGCGGATGAAGCATCCAGCTCTGGGATGTCAGAGCCAGGCGAATACGAAGAATATGAGAGCGAAGAGGTTGATGACGCGGAGGGGGAGGACTATAGTGATGAAGACGGCGAAGAGGGTGGCGAATGGTTTGTGCGAGACAACCAAGAAGCCCAGGAGCAAGAGGTCGAGCCGGTAGAGGCCGACTTGATTCGCCAGAGCCGCGAAATCGATGGGAGTGAAGGATTACATTCCGAGGAAGTACGGGTAGCTCATAAACCAACAATGGAGCCGCACAGTGATGACGAGGCAGTCGGCGTGGAGCAAGTAAATCACGGGCACGAGAGCGAAGGAGATGTGGATATGGATGACGGTCAGCGGGACGCTGAAGATGCTGATGTCAAGGCCATGGAAGCCGAATCGGTCCAGGATGAAGAAATGCACGACCTACAAACCGATGATGATCAGAACAACGATGAACAATCCCGTGACGAAACAGTCGGCGACGAGAAGGCTCACTACGTGGATCCTCATGGAGAAGACGTAGAACAGGAACGTGTTGAGGAGCCAGCTGGTGCTAAAGAACCAGAGGTGGTGCACATAGAAGATGAGGCAACAGAAGAACCAGTTCATCTTGCAGAAGGTCATGAAGAATCCACAGAGGGTGCTGTCCTTAGGGCTCCATCCGATGGCGCCGAGCAAAGCATCGATATCGACGAACACCCTGGTTACCATGCAGAACATGAGGAATTAGGGATAACAGAAGTCATATCACACGAGGCACATCCCGGGGAGATCGCATATGCTCAAGACACCATCCATATCGCTCAACATGACGGGGCCGGTACTGAAACCGTTCTACAGTATCCTGAACCTCCGATCGATCCCGAGCTTTTCAGCGCGGGCACTTTTCTGACCGAAATTAGTAGTGAACAACATGGGGCACATACCTCCCACGAGCAGATACAGGATGGTGAGGACGCAGGCGTGCCAGAACAAGCCCAGCACATTGATCCTAGCCTGTCGCTAGATGGTGCTTCTCAAAGCTTGGGCCTGCCCGACTCGGCTGCCTATGTTCCCAAGATGCCAATTCTCCCGCAGAATCAGCTGGTGACTCCAGAGTCTTCTCAGATAAATGGAGCGGACATTCCTTCTGTCCCTGTCCTACCGGTGGATACAGCACTGCCAACCCCTGAGCCTACTCAGGAAAGGTCAGATTTCCAAATAGAAGACGAACCACAGCCCACCGTTGAGGTGGTTACAGAAACAACAGCGACGGTGGTGGCAGAAAACCTCCCGCAAGACGAAGACGCCCAGTCTGAAGCGGAATCGATCTCTACCGCACCCGAAGAAAAGGCAATATCAGATGACGACAAGGGAGCTCACACAACACATAGCGAAGACGAAGTCCTACTCGTCGGCCATGACCGCAAACGTCTTCTCAACCTCAACCGCAACTACCCGGGCCTGCGCAGCAAATACTCCTACTTCGCGCCCCTCGCCACCCTCATCGACCACTACAACGCGCTGACAGACACCATCTCAATCGTATCCGAGACTCGACCCCCAATCCGCTCAACAACAGGCAAGAAGGACTACATACTGACCTTCGGTGTGACCGACCCATCCCTCGCCGGCACAATCCTGTACGCCCAGATCTTCCGACCCTACAAAACCGCCCTCCCAACCTTAGAAGAAGGCGACGCCGTCCTCCTCCGAAACTTCAAAGTCAAAAGCTTCAAGCACTCCATCACCCTATCCAGCGTCGACAGCAGCGCCTGGGCCGTCTTCAACGGCCCCAACGAAGCCCAAATCGACGGCCCACCTGTCGAATACGGCGCGGAGGAGCAAACCTACGCCACGGACTTGCGCCAATGGTATCACGAAGACGGCATGGCCATGGTGGCTGACTACCAATTACAAGCCTCGATAGAGCAGGAAAGTCGCGAGGCCACCCCCTACAGTACCGGTGGATTCAGTGATTCGGGCAGCGTGAACAACGTTGATGGACGGGCGGACTCCTCGTTCTCGTCGAGTCGGGGCTCCGGCTCCGGCTCACGAAGGAGGAAATCCCATCGTCGAATTACGATCCATGAGTTGCGCGATGGGAGGAGATATGCCGAAGTTGGATCGCCGAGCAGTAAGGAGGATATACATGAGTTGAGGGATGGGACGGTGTATGCGAACTTCTAATTTCTACCTGCAGTTGTTTATAGGGCTTGGAGTTGTGTTTGCAGTGTAGTAGATCTAGATGATTGACGAGTGTATCTATGTATGGGTGTTTGGATTGATGTTTCGTGGCATATGTGTGGGAATGTTTCTAGCAATCATGGTAACTTTCACAAGCATATAGTTAGAGCAATTGTCTCTATTCATAACATCCTTGCATCTTACCCGCAGGATGCTTGCTCTACACGTCTATACTAGCATACCGTCCGTGTCTTCATAACCCATACAAAAGCGATAGCAATAAAGCAAAGAATATAAACACCAACCCACCAAGAACGCTATTCTCAGCCCACACCTCTACTCCACCCCCCAACTTCTAGGATCTGTCCTCTAACCCCCCTCACATCTTCGGCCCATTCTCCCCACCCAAAAACTCCAAATTGATCGCCGCCCGAATAAGCTGATTCGCAATAGCCGTAGCCGGGGGCAACCTCAACGCCCCCTCCTTATACTCTGGCCCCGGCCCAGACCCCAAAACACTCGTGCCGGTCCGCAGCGCCTCCTCAACCTCGGCAAACTCAAACCACCTCGCATCCTCGAGCTCAGGATCATGCTCGAGGTTAATCTTCTCATGCGCAGGATCACTCACCTGCGCAATAGCCCCGATCATCAAGTTCGCCGGGTACGGCCACGGCTGCGACGAGTGGATCACGACGCGCGACAACGTCACGCCGGCTTCTTCCCACACTTCGCGGCGGACGGCGTCCTCGACTGACTCGGCGGGCTCGATGAAGCCCGCTAGGGTGGAGTACCAGTTAGGCGGGAAGCGCTTCGAGCGGCCGAGCAGGATGCGTTTGGCGTCGGCGGAGACGACGGCCACGATGATGGTGGGGTCGGTGCGAGGGAAGGAGAGGTTCGATATCGTGGTACGAGTGTTGCAGGGGGGGCGGGTGGCGGGTTTGCCTTGCTCGATGAGGGCAGCATCGCTGGGTGGACAGGCGCGTTTGGTCCCGCTGTTTACGGAGATCGTGGGGTGGCCGCAGGTGCCGCAGAAGGTGTTGCGCGTGTTCCAGTCTATTAGGGCGCGGGCTTGTGCGTAGATGGCGGCTGTGCAGGGTTGGGAGCGTCTGTTAGTGATGGTTGTTGTTGTGTATGAGTGGTAGGGTTAGGTACGTACCTTCACTGGCGGGGAAGGACATGATGGTTCTGCCCTGGAGGAAGGTCAGACCCTTGGCTTCCATGTCGGCGATCACAGCTCTGGAGTTGGCTTGCTGTTCTTCGGAGTGGCGGGGGGTCACGTCCAATGCGAAGTAGGGCGTTCCGGTGTAGATCTTCCAGACGAGACCGTCCTGTTTTTGGGTTTCGTCGAGACCGAGGAAGATTGGGGATGCGGTGGTTTTGCGTGAGTCGTACTCCTTGATGATGTCCTCTTCGGACTTGTCGTAGATGGTCTCGGGGACCATCTTGCGGATCTCGTCGTATTTGGCGTAGTAGGGCTCCGCGGGGGATTTGGTCAGTGGCGCGAGGTCCTTCATAAGGACGAAGCGCGTGGAGGGGTGCTTGAGTGCGGCGGAGAGGAAGGCATGGTCACCGCGGAGGAATGACAGACGGTTCAATGGGGAGCCTGGACAATGGTAAATAGCTGGTCGTAAAGGGATTCAGGGGAGATTTAGGACATACTGGAGAAATAGTTCACAGTCTCCTTTCCGAACCGCCGGGCCAGCATGGAGTCGGCTTGTATATGCGGGGGGTTGGGGAGCTGGGAATCGTTGCTCATCATGCACTAAAGAATACGGCGATTGTGGAGAGAGTGGAGTGTAGGGAGAAGGATTAGAGGGTTAGGAATAGGATAGGAATGATTCCAATGCTGTATATTCACCCGGGGAAGTTCAGGAGAAAAAAAGCAAGGCGATGATGCAGAATTGGGCCTCCTCATGGCTCCGATAACCAGCGATTAATCAGCACCCCTCAGATACCGAGGCGGGTAATCTCGGTACCATCTGCGCAGGTACCGCTCACCCGGCAATTGCTCCGATACGGTATTACTGTAACGATTGAGGGGCACGAGGGGAGCTCCCCACACACGTGACATGCGTCATGGCGAGTCACGCTTTCTCCAACTGATTTGTGGATGGCTTCATTTGTTATCTTTCCCCACGGCATCAGCAGAGACGCAGTCGCTCACCATGGGTCATCTTGTCACTCTTGCAACATGGTGGGTGCTTAATTACAGGTATATCGTTGTATGTTTCCACTGACAATTTCCTCTCAGCTCCCTCAACCAGTGGGCCCTCGACTTCGAGGGTAACTGCGAGCGCATTATTGAAAGTATTCGGAAAGCCAAGGCAGCTGGCGCCACGCTACGAGTTGGTCCTGAGCTTGAGATTACTGGTATTTACGCTTAGTTGCATCGCTATGGGCAATTGCTGATATCGCGCAGGATATGGCTGTCTCGATGCTTTCCTCGAGGGTGATACATACCTCCACTCGTGGGAGATGTTTGCCCGCATCATCGATCACCCCGACTGCCAGGATATCGTTGTTGATGTCGGCATGCCCGTTCGCCATAGGGACTGCAAGTGGAACTGCCGGCAAGTCATGAGTACGGTACCGCTACTTCTTCTGCTCGAACTAAGCAATCTTCTAGCGTGATCTTCTACAACCGCAAGATCATCCTCATTCGTCCTAAGATGTGGCTTGCCAATGGTGCGTATTTCTTTATGGCTGTGACTGGATCAATGGCTGATGTTTGCTTCTTCTAAAGATGGCAATTACAGGGAAATGAGACACTTCACGCCCTGGCAGCGGCCGCGCGAAGTCGAGGACTACTACTTGGAGCAGATTGTCGGAAAGATCACGGGACAATACAAGGTGCCTTTTGGTGATGCACTCATCAGTACTAGAGATACGTGCTTGGGTCTTGAAACTTGCGAGGAGCTCTTCACTCCTAACGGGTAAGACCTATACAGTCCTTCGGTTAAGGGGAGACGGCTAATACGTGCACAGCCCTCATATCCCGTATGGCCTTGCTGGTATGTCTGTCAATTTCACCTAACTGCAATTTGTCTAATTTATCGAAGGTGTCGAAATCTTCTCCAACTCTTCCGGAAGTCACCACGAATTAAGGAAGCTCGATACCCGTATCAACCTTATCACACAGGCCACAAAATTGGTAAGGCTGCCAAACACACACGAGATGTCAATTCTAACTCTTCTCTAGAGTGGTGGCATCTATCTCTATGCAAACCAACAAGGCTGTGATGGTGATCGTCTGTACTATGATGGTTGCGCAATGATCGTGGTCAATGGCAACATTGTGGCCCAGGGTTCACAGTTTTCCCTGAACGATGTTGAGGTCGTTACGGCTACTGTTGATATTGAAGAGGTCCGGACCTACCGTTCTAGTGCGAGTCGAGGAATGCAGGCCAGCATGCAATCGCCTTATGTCCGCCTCGACCTGGACACGAGATTGTCCCGTCGGGACGAGGATGCCGATCCCGGCTATGCTCCCTCTGAAACTCTCGAACCCCGCTACCATGTCCCAGAGGAAGAGATCGCTCTTGGTCCGGCTTGCTGGCTGTGGGACTATCTGCGCCGGAGCGGTGCTGCCGGATACTTTATCCCGCTTAGTGGCGGTATTGACAGTTGCGCTACTTCTATCATTGTTCACTCGATGTGCAGAGAAGTCGTCAAAGCTGTCCAAGAAGGAAACGAGCAGGTCATCAAGGATGTCCGCAGGCTTTGCGCCGAGCCAGCAGACTCCACCTGGCTTCCCACTACGAGCCAGGAGGTTTGCAAGTAAGTCCCACTGCTAGATGCCGAACTATCATGTCCTAACCTACTCCACCAGCCGCATCTTCCACACGAGCTACATGGGCACCCAGAACTCCAGCAAGGAAACAAGGGACCGGGCCAAGGTGCTTGCCGCGGAGATCGGTGCTTACCACACCGACTTCAACTTTGATACCGTCATCACTGCTATGATGAACGTGTTTACTATCGTCACAAACTTTCAGCCTAAGTTCAAGGTCCACGGCGGTACCCGAGCAGAGAACCAAGCGTTGCAGAACATCCAAGCCAGATTGCGGATGGTACTTTCATATCTGTTCGCATCGCTGCTACCGACGGTCCGTCAGCGCCCTGGCGGTGGAGGGCTGCTTGTTCTGGGCTCGTCCAATGTTGATGGTACGTTTGCAACCCCATAATTCGTCTGAATCGAGATTCTAACAAAGCGCAGAATGGTGTGTTTCTGCCCCAAGCCCAATATAACACAATAATAACCCCCTTAAACCGAACAAGAAACTAACGTAAACAGTCTCCGCGGCTACCTGACCAAATACGACGCCAGCAGTGCCGATGTACGTCCACATCCCTCTACAAGAAAGTGCTAAACACCACTAACAATCACAGCTCAACCCCATCGGCTCCATAAGTAAAGTCGACCTAAAGAAATTCATCGCCTGGGCCCGCGACTCCTTCGACCTTCCCATCCTCGACGATTTCCTCACTGCGACTCCCACCGCCGAACTCGAGCCCATCACCGCCACCTACGTGCAATCCGACGAAGCCGACATGGGAGTCACATACGCCGAGCTCTCAGTCTTCGGATACCTCCGTAAAGTGGCCAAGCTTGGACCCTGGTCCATGTACGAGCGCCTACTCCACATGTGGGGGAACGAGTACAGCCCTCGCGAGATCTACGAAAAGACGCGCCACTTCTTCTACAACTATTCGATTAATCGCCATAAGATGACGGTGTTGACGCCTAGTTATCATGCTGAACAGTATTCGCCGGAGGATAATAGGCATGATTTGAGGCAGTTCTTGTGTATGTTTCCTTTCTCTACCCTTTTGTTTTCTTCCCTTTTGTGTTTTTTGCTGCTTGCACGTGGGATGTGGTATTGGTGTGGGATAATGGCTAATATAGACATTGATATGGTGGTATAGATCCCTCCTTCTCGTGGGCGTACAAGAAGATGGAAGACAGTGTGCAGTACTGGGAATCGAAGGGGTGGACTACGGGCAAGGCGCAGAAGAAGAGCGTAAAGGCCGACTAGAGTGTCGTCGGTTTAGTATCCTATAGTATATCCATTTGGGGAAGATGAAGACATGTAGAGGGGGCGGTTAGCTGTGATAGATGGTTAACGTGAATACGCAGTAATACACATGTCACAAGCACATCCTAGCAAATATTTTTGCTGTAGAGTAATGCAACGAGTAACCTAGAAATATGGGAGAAACTCATTGAAGAGAAAAGAAAAGATCGAACTTGAATTGTAGATTGGTATCAGCATCAGTGAGATATAGACAGAAAGGAAATCGTAAAGACAGAATATGTGTGAGGTAAGGAAACAATGCTTTTGGAAAGCAACGCCAGCAGTGATAATCAGCGCTAATTGGCAACAACGTTAAGTAGATCCTTAAGATCAGATCATATAGGTATAGTATGAGAAAAATAGGAAAAGCAAAGAATGAAACGACAGCAAATCAACGACTGAAATGCTGTCTAATCTCTCCAAAACCAGCCGGTTTCCTTCCGATTGGCGGATGAAGAGTCTCCTGTACTGTTCTGTCCATGAGGGGGGTTCAGAACTTCCGTCGTCTCGTTGCTCTCTTCACGACCATCAGAGAATCGCTTTGTCCAGACGGTCTTCTTCTGAGTGGATCCATCTGGGAGTCGGACACGCTCGGTTCTCGTCATGGTTGAGATCACGGTTGGTTGTTCTGTGGTTGTAGTTGGTTCCGTCACTGGGGTTGGCTGCTGCTGCTGCTGCTGGTTCTCAGAGATTGGGTTGTCATTCTGCTTGCCAGACACAGGCTCCATCCATTTGTCGGCCTCGCGAGGTCTCCGTCTATCCTCCAGCAGCAAGCGCAGTATAGGGCTCTCGAACATATCGGCAAAGGCCTTGCTTTCACGGGCAGCAGCGTCCTCGAAGAAGCGATCGAACATGTCCAGTTCCGTCAAAGTTTCGGTCTCGTTGTCGTCTGCGGTTATCTTTCGAGATACTTCATTGCCGTCGCCGCGGTCCGAGGTGTAGTTGTGGAAAACAAGCATCGGATTTGAACGGCCATCTCTTCCGCTTTCGAAAAATTTCCACTGGTCGCCCAAACTACCCCGTTTCGCCAGACCGTACAACCAATCTCTCGGGGTCTCCCTCTTCGCCAGCGCAGTGGTGTCCTGGTCGAGCATCGGTTTGCCATTTTCCAACCGGACAAGATCCTCGAAAGCTTCGCGCCAGTGTGTCTCCGTAGCGGGATTGTTGTTCTCATTCTCCGACGACAGGCTCAACGAGGACATGAGCGACGAAAAGACACCCCTGTCGTGGTGGGAGTGGTACTGGTTCTGGCGTTCCAGGTGCAAGGGGGAGTAAGGGCTGAAGATGAGGTAGGAGAAGGGCCAACCGAAGGAATTGCTAGCGAAGTCCGAGAACAGGGAGCGGTGGAAGGGGTGGAAGAAGTGGGAGGAGAAAGGGCTGTCGAACAAGGAGGCCCGGTCGAAGAAAAAGTCGAAGATGCTGTCTCGGTCGCTTCTGCGCCATCTGGGATGGTTATCTGCGTACCATTGATCCTCCCAGTCAGTCCAAGAATGCGCGGGATAGCGGTTGTGGCGCTGGTTGTGGTGGTCGGTATTGTCCGCTGTACCTGGCGCATGGTTGTCCCCCTTCGCGTCGCCGCCGCCGTCTCTCCTGCGGAAAGCTTCCTCGTCGAAGATGGCCCAGTGGTCGCGAGAGGGCCGCGAGGACATGGAGGGGATGCCCATCACCGACTGGAGCACGGACGAGACTTGTTCGTCGGCGAAACGGCGGACAGCGTCCAACGCGGTCTCGTCATCGGGCCATCGGCGGGAATCGGAGGGAGCGGAATTTCGGTCCTGGTTAGAGGTGTCGTCACTGGGCATAGTGAGGGTGCAGATGCGGATGCAAATGCGGGAGTGGGTAGATAGAGACTGAGTTATCCGTGAGAAATGGGGTAGAATAAGTAGAGGAATGGAACAAGGGAGATGGAGGAAGAAAACGAAGAAAGATGGGCGAAGGATTGAAGAAGAAAGAGCTTCTCGCGATTCCAATCAATTAATTGTTGGGGATATCGCCCCACTCGTGCTTCCCAATCACCACGTGATCCATTACCATCTGATCTGGTGCTTTCTAGTATTTACTCTCTCTCCCCGGACACACACTTCATGAAGTTGATGGAATTTATTATCACGGACATACTATTATACTACAACCACACAGCCAGTCCGTACTACAATCTGGATACACTTATAGTTCGTGTCTTACAGCCGAGATCGACGTTCCTCCAAGTTCTTCCACGCCTCATCAAAACCCGCTCCGCGGACCCACTGGGGATCCTGGCCAGTCGAATCCATCACTATCAGGAAATTTAATGCATTAGCACTCTTCCACTTCCATTAGAAGGATCCAGGCTGAACATACCCATGTTCGCAATCTTCAGCCACATATCTCCCTTAATCTTCAGCCCTAGCTCCTCGGCCCGGTCTTCAAAAGGCCGACATGCCCTCTCACCATTCTTCAAGGCTCGCACCAACTTGGGCAGATGTCCATCATCACTTGACTGGCCGTTGCAATAAGAATAGATCTCCTCCCAGCTCTTCGCTGCCGGATACCTCGTAATCTCATCTAGATGCAGATCTGCCGCTCCGTACGCAACATAGAGCAACAGATCCAGGCGCCCCGTCCACTCTAGAATTCGTGCTTTAGTCACGTCATCCAGATACGGCAACCGGATAATCTTGGACAGGAAGATAGTGGAGTTGACGCCATGGATGTAGAAGAAATCGAACTTGATCTGCTTATCAGGGCGCTGTGCAGCACTGGCGAAGTATGCTACATCCACATCAATTAGTCACTGCCAGATACACGCATAGACATATAAGGGGGGAAGGGGGGGAAGGTATAAACTCACCAACAGTATTGATAATCTCTGCTGTCTTCTCCTCAATCTGATCCACAGAAACCGTAAACTCCGCCGCATACTTAATCATCTCATCGGGAGCCCGCTTCAGCACCCCATTCCTCATCCGCTGGCCATCATCATACTGCGCAGACCGCGCCAGCTTCTCATCAGCCCGAATCTCCTCCAGAATCTGCAGCATGGACTTCTTCCCATGCTTGGCCATACCCCCGGCTGCCTTTTCCACGGGCCAGAAGAACAACGGACCGTACCAGTCCTCATGAACAGCCGTCTGCGCCAGCCCTTCAGCTACAATAGCAGGCTGGTTGAACTCGAGACCGAACCCGAAATGAATGAATGGATGGATCAAGCCTTTGATACCAGTTAGCCACCACTCCCCCTTAATACCAATCAAACCGATAGAAAAAGGAAGAAATAAAGGAGCAAGGAAGAATACCTCCAAACAACCTCCCCAACATCAACTCAGCCACCTCACCCCCCGAATCCGAGAAAAGATACTCCCCCAACACCCTCTCCTCACCCTTCTCCTTCATCTGACGTTGAAAAAACTCCAGATAATTACTATAATGCTTCTCCTGTCCCAGGTACTTCAAGAACCCTTCAGCCTTTCCCATCTGACTCACCACATCCTCATCCACGGGCATCTTGGGCCGCTGATAGCTGCTATTTTTGTCATATGCGGCGCGAATTTGTTCCGGAGTTGCACCGAGGGCATATAGACTTAGGATGTGGTGGGGGATGTGGTCTATACCATACCATTAGCCATGATATATTTTTTTCAAGAATAAGAAGCGAATGAATGAGGGGAGAGGAACATACTATGAAACCCACTCTGATTAAAGAACACATGATGGGATCGCATATCCTCCTGAAGAACCTCACTCGCCACGCGCGCTGACTCCTCGCTCAGATTATGAGAGACGATCCCATGATCATGTTCAGGCGAGAGATGGATATTCGTAGACGTTGCCATGGGGGCATCACCCTGAAGTGACCGTTGTAGAGAGGTGGCGGTAGTAGTAGTTGATAGATTCATTCTGGGCAGTAAGTATCCGTCCCTATAATATGAAGACGACCTAAATCGCAATCCAGAAGCACTGGTAAAAGCAGACTTTCTGAGCGCCCGACTCAAAAAAGATGATGAAGAAAGGCAGTAGCGTAGAGTCATCCGTAGTACTCTACCCCAGTTTCAATCAGTACGGGGGGGATGTTGTGTGTGTCAGGTAAGCTTAAATATTCCCTGAACCAAAGTTCCAGTGCGGTCTGATCTAGTCAGCAATCCCAGCCAAGTGGTCAGTTCTCACTACCGTAGTAGGGTATCTCGTATTCATCGTCACTTGCTACTACTCAGTTAAGTAAGGTAAGGTAGGATTTGATTTCTTGGTTCGGATTTGTCGGAGTCGCGAGAACCGAGAGAGAGAGAGAGAGAATGGGTTATGTGGATCGACGTCATGCTGATATGGACCGGGCCCTAACCTGGTGGGTATCATTCCGTACAAAGTACGGTTACTATTCTTCTTCTTCGCTAGTTGTCTTTAGATTGAGGGGTAAAGGCTAATCAGATTCATTTTGATTGGGTATCTAGCTAGCTGATCCCACAGGGTTGAAACCAAGGAATGGTGGCTGGGGATTGGGGAAGTGTATCCGAGGTTGATTAAGTTCTGCAGAATACTAGTAGTAGTATAAGTGGTAAGTGAGTAGTAACTGGTGATTGGTGAGTGGCGGGTGTGGTTAGTGGTTAGGATCTGGGGTAGCTGCATTAGTAACATGATGGGGTCAAGCTCGGGCTCGGCCTCTGGCTCGGTGTTTGGCGCTGTTGCTTACTCTATATTGCATTTGGGATTGGGTCTGGACTTCAGCTATTAATAAACTATCCAGTTGACGCTGGGGTGTACCTTGATGGATTAGGAGATGATGGTGGTTCTACGGCTTCATGTTCTAGAGACTGTTTAAGAATGCACATTAAGTTCCGTTCGTATGTGAGATTACTTTTCACTAATGCATGTCCAATCTAACTGGGTATGTCGTATATAGTATGTAGTGTCGGTCTGGGTATTAACTTCACAACTACCGCATGAAATCCTCCAACTCCTTCTTCCGCTTCAGTCGCTCCCGCTCCAGCTTCCGGAACAGCGGGTGATGGCCCACCTTATCCTTCAGCTGCTTGTTCCGGCTCTTGTTGTACTCAATATACGCCATGTCTTCACCGCCGGCCAGGCCGCTGAGCGTCGCCGCACTGCGCTTGACTGCTCCCTTTCGCTGGCCGCCCGAACGTCCTGAGAAGAGATCGTCCGTGACGTGCTCTACCTCAGCAGAGGTCTCGTTCTGTAACATCACCTCCTGCAGCAGCTCACGCCGTTCGCTTGGTGTGGCGTACGCCAGACCCTCCAGGTTTTCTATGCCTTGCAGGTGAGTAATGACCTTGAATGCGTAGCCCTGGTCGACCAGGAAAGCCTGTCGCTTGGAAGAGTAGAACATTTCATCTGTGTCTTTCGACACGAGCGAGTAGAAAAAGGCGTTGAATCCCTCGTCGTTACGACGCTTGGCTCGCAGAATACGACCAAGTCGTTGGGCTTCCTGACGACGGGAACCGTAGTGAGACGAAATCTGGATCAGACAAGTGGCTTCCGGCAGATCGAGCGATGTGTCTCCGATCTTGGAGAGGAAGATGGTGTTGACTTGTTCATTGTGCTGGAAGTTCTCCAAAATGCGCATGCGCTCGTTCTGCGGAGTACCACCGTAGATATAGGCCTTGTTCAATTTGAGTGCATATCGTTGAAGAGCATAGACGTTGTCGGAAAAGACAATGACCTTGTCGCCTCGCTTCTCATGGTAGTCGATCAGGAACTGGCAGGCTTGGAATTTCCGCGGGTTCATGATGTACAGAAGAGCAGCCTTTCGTGACTTCTCTCTCATGTATTCAGAGTAAAATTCAGTCGTCATCGGACACCACACCTCGGCGCACTGAACCTTGGCAATGTGCCCTTGCTCGGCCAGTTCCATCCAGTTGGCTTCGTACAATTTCGGACCAATCAAGAAGTTCAGATCCTTGATCTTGTCATCCTCTCGCAACAGCGTTGCAGTCAATCCCAATTTACTCTGACACGCAATTGCCGACGTGACCTTTCGGAACATCGACGCAGGCACGACGTGCACCTCGTCAAGAATCATCAGACCCCACTCTCGTGACTGGATCCAATCCATCATCTTCTGCGCATCATGCGACCGAGCACGCGTCTGGGACACCATGGAGTAAGTGGATACGATGATACCAGTCGATCGACGGAACTTCTCCTTGTTGTCTGATGTGAACACGGCAATGTCACCGGGGTCAATATTGGACCAGCGCAAGAACTCGTTACGCCATTGCACGACCGACATCGAACTGGTACACAAGACAATTGTTCCCTTTTTGATTGTGCAGCCCGCCGTGATACCCACCAGCGTCTTTCCTGCACCACAAGGCAAGACAATGATTCCACTCTTCGCACGTCCGTTACCGAACATCTTACTCAAACTCTTTTCTTGGTAGCTTCGAATTCTTGCGGCTGGCTTCAAGTCGATATCCAAAGTGGGATTAATCTCATCATTTCGAAAATCATACTCCTCCAGCGCTGGACAGCCCATGGCCTGACAGCGCGCCTTGACGGGTTCGACTGCCTCGTTGGGGATTTCGAAACTGTGCACTTGAACTTCCTCCTCATCGTCATCATCGTCGCGAATCGCCAGCAGGATATCGTCCTCTTTACGAGCTTCGCCTGCGCCGTCTTCCGCCGGCTTCTGCTCCGAGGCCTGCCTAACACCCGCTGCATCCTTTGTACCCGGAATCACCAAGCCGCCCATTTTCGGGGCCGCCTGCTGAATAATGCCCTCCGTGCCTTTCAATCTCTGAGACCCAATAACCTCATCCTGCAGCAGCATCTGCAACATCGCCGGATCGGTACTCTCCACGAAGAAGCGGTTATGTTTCAGCACGACCTTGATCTTTCCGTATGATTTCGTGAAGTCGAGAATGAACGACTTGATGGTATCCGGAAGCGGCGTTTTCGACAATCGATCCAGAAAGTTGATGATATCCTGGGGCAGCAAGCCCACCGAGACAGCCGCATACAAACTATTTCCCGTCAATCGATATTCGTGCAAATGGGTCGGACGCGACAGCGGTTCGGCGATAGTAGTCAAGAAGTCCTGCGCCTGGGGTGCAAGCGGCGAGAAACTCTCCAAAGTAATAGTTCCTTTGAGAGGATCGATCCAGAGCGGGCGGTTCGCATGATCGGGTTTCAACGACAGCGAGGAAAAGTCCTTGTAACCGAAATCGGGGTCCTGTCTCTGTACGGCGGCGCTTTTGGATTCGAGAGAGAACTTCTCCAAGACACCTTGTAAGCAAAAGATGTCAGCATCCAGACCCTATATGCAGGAAACCCCACTTCTACGCTACCTTTCAAGTTATCATCCTTGACTTCTTCCTCGTAGTCTGAGTATTCATCACTACTACCAACATCCGGCACAGGTGTGGGCCGTTTCGATGCTCTACTTGACCGACCGCTATCCGTAGCTTTGCGTTTGATGGGCATTATGTATGTATGTAACCTCTTCCCGGTTCGACCAGAGTCGAAGGGGATCGTCTAATATGGTGAAGAGGATGCGATGCGGGACGGTGAGAGAATGATGTACGCGGGTGCTCTGAAAGGCTACCGGCGCCTGGACGAGCGTGAGAGGAATACGGCAGCTCGATAGCTCCAGGTGTCGTGAACCGAATCGACCAGCTGAAGCAGTGAGGCACAGAAGCTGGTGAAAGCGCGACGAAGATAAACTGAGAGCAAGAAAAAGGCAGGGGAGATGATCAAGAACGAGAAGCATGAGATGAGGCTCGGGAATGACAAATGCACGCCTGAGGCAACAAGGCGAGTGGCGATTCGACAATGCAGCACTGTGATTGGCTGAGTGTCTCCCACTAAAGGGAACCGGCCGGTTTGACGTAGTCTAGTCCTTAGGTAAAGTCCGGAGCTTCTTGCGAGTCCGCGGCTCCGAGTCCACCTCTGTTGAGACAAACCCGTCGAGGCCAGAATAACATTCACAATGAACACGGTATGTTCCAGTTCCTTTATAGCTTTGTCTATAATGTCTCGCTAACAATTGCTTCTTCACTATCTAACAGATTCGATCTACATGGTGAGCGAATCCTACAACGAACACTTGCCTGCTAGGTGTCCACACCACCTGGAATACACACAATACTAACGGAAACTCACCCAACCCAACAGGATAGGCTGGGGCACCCTTTGCGTCGGTAAGAAGCAGTCTATGAACACAAATCAATGTATCCATATCACTAATATTGAAATACAACAGCTGGCGGCGGAGCCTACTACTTTGCTAAGAAATCCATCAACGCCGACCGTCAGACCCGATTCGAAGCGGAAGTGAAGCGCAAGGCGCAGCTGGCTGCGATGGAAGCCGAGCACCGACGCCAGAACGCCCCAAACAATGTCCCGACTCCTAGTCCGACCGAAGATCCGAGCCTGAAGCGCGCCCAGTTAGTGCGTGCCGATGATGTGGGCTCGCCGAGTGCTGAAGCTAGCCATGACCCCGCACCGACTCGTCACGAACCGGAGACTGAAGCTGAGCGGGTGCTGGAGAAGAGTAAATATGAGGCTACGCAGCCTTTCCGGCCTCCGAAGGGAAACCGCTTGTAGGGCTGGTGGGTAGTTAGTTTGCACATATAGTATATGAGATGGAGGCGGCGATGGTAAAACAAGGGGGAGAAGAAGAAAAGGCTATGTTGTGGCATTTTCATGTATCATAGTTTGGTGTTTGGAGCTGCAGGAACTAGGTATAGTATGACCTGCTTAAATGACTTGATCGGCGGGGTTATCCCTGCTAATGTAGGGGCATAGCTACAGTAAGTTGATCCGTAGGTCGGGATGAACACTTGTCTATACAGCAGTGCTTTAAGGAGTAGATGTTGATTTCAGTAATGCTTCGATTGAGATTAAGTAGCCATAAGGTATTGTTCTATAGATGAAGTAGCCACGATCAACCCGGAATGAAAGCCGTGGAGCATCCACCAATCCCACCAAAAGAGAGACGCCCACATTGATGGGTGTAACCGGGCTGGCACCTGTCCAGATCCCTTCCCCAATCATGAGACTTTCTTCAACGGGTAAGGATGCAACTATGCATGTGATAATCCCAACATAGCTAGGAAAAAAGCAAAGCAAGGAACGCCATCGAAACTCCCGCCCGCCTTAAGCAGAGGTATGATATGCATCTCTGCGAAAAAAAGAAAAGCCCCGAGTCATGTCGCGTGAGTCCTTCATACGGAATGTATGTATGTAAGCAATCGCCCAGCTCCCTTACGCCTTGACCGATCAGCAAATGTTGATCCCGAAAGAAATGATTCAGAGCGAAAAGTGAAAAATCGCGCGATATCGAGAAGTTTCCAACGCCCTGAGTGGGTGGTGGTCGTTCGGAAATGAGCCCCGCTAGTAGTGTGGGAGTTATATCCGATCGGATATAGAGGCTACCTCCGCTTAGCGCGCGTGGAAGCATAGAGGTGGGTGCGGCCTATCATGGATTATTAATATCAGGTGTTTGATTATGAATGTTTCGGAGGAGAGAAGATCTTACTTGTTGTGATTGGGGTATCCATTGTTCTTCTCGCGAGAACTCTCAAGAGCTGGAGGTACGAAGGGAAGCACCACGGCTGTGAATAGACAAGAGCTGGTGATGAAGCGGGAAATGCGAGTGTCTGGCCGAGGACGGCGGACGGAAAAGTGGCGGATGGTTGGACGGGCGAGTTGCATGGAGATAGACATGGTGAACAGTGTTTCAGTTGAGGGAACTGGCGTTATGAATATTGCCAGGAAAAGTATTCGATCAGGAGAGTGGGTTGTCCAGTAAAGTAATAAGTAGATCGGAGGAAGCGGCGCCTTTTTCAAGGGGGAAGAAAGTTCAACAGGTAAGCGTTCTTCAGGTCAATGCAGGGACCGAGAGGCAAAGGTTAATACTAATGATAAAAAGGTTGCACAACTGCTGTGCGGCAATACGGACCTACTTATAATAATTATGGTATACGACTCTATCAAGGCTTGTTAGAGGCAAATGGAGGATCAGCCTACACCTCAGCCGAACGGACCGTGTTACCCTGTGGGGGGGTGGTTGTCTTGCGGGGGTTCAAAAAGGCCCACAGGCCCATGATGATGCTAGGCTAGTCCCTCAACTAATGCTGATTGATGATGACACTGACTTTTTGGGCCTTGAGAACCTTGAGGGATAAACGAAAAGCGCGCGGAAAAACGGTCCCGAATCATGTAGCCATCAGCTGGAGATCGGATAGCATGCCAGGCAGTTGTCGATTCTAGTGTCCATGTAGACTAGTCGATGTTCATACACATCACTCCATACCTGTCTCCTGCATTCCTACCACAATGGAGGATGCATGGACCACATGAGTTATGTGGGCACCCACTGATGTACCGTCGCATTGACCGAAAGGGCCTTGATGATCCAGTCTCAACTCTCAACACTGTTGAACTGACTCACAGGAGTGAAGGTGAGAACTCACGCCATCGAGGGGCAGCTGATCGCGATTTCCGGCCGAAGGAAACAGCGGGGCTCAATGACGGACCGGCCAGGCACGCGGGCGGCGATCGCGGTAGTTGGTTAGTACTGTAGACTAGTTGTTGCTCAGGCGCGGTTGGGCATGGCGCGCCAGGCTGCAACTCCCCCAAATACTGTGGTCCCGGCCCGCTGGAGTTTAAGGTCTGGTCACTCGCTTGTCTGATGGCGGGACTTGAGTATCCGGCCTGGCGGTGTGTGGTTTTTGACGTATGAGTGAAGAAGGGACTGGTTGAGTGACTGCGGTTGGTCCATGACAATAGATATCACTATTGGTGTGTACGTACACATGGAGCACAAGCCTAAGGTGATCAGGGGCAGCTAGATAGGTGTCCATCTACCTAGACCATTCCATTGTTACAACGTAGGAGGGGAGATTAAAGGGGAGAGAAACACGAAGCAATCCTGCATCGATCATGCCACTTCCCCCCACGGCGCCTGAGGCCGCCAATCATAACTGACGTCACCGATATGTCCCCGCGAATCATGACTCAGCTATTAGTCAAGCTTGGCTCCCTCCCATTCATAACATTGAATAGCCATGGGTACTCCATCGAACTCTGAAGATAGTACTTCAAAATATTGTGTGGTATTGTAGAAGCTCTGACATGCGGGAAGACGTGTCTATCAACTGTCTGAACAACAACAGATTGGTATTCCTTGTCCCTCGAATAATCACGTTAGTACTGGCATCTTTCATTCTGGTAGATATAAATAGTAATAAGCTTCATGGAAATACTATCCAACACTTGGCTCCACATGTGTGCTGCTCTTAAGTACTCCCCATGCCAGTTGCAGTACTAATCGGGGAGTAGAGCTCTTTTACTCTCCGGTTCCCTCGCCATATCACGCTGCAGCTACTACTAAACTAGTATACTAGTATATGCATGTCCAAATCAGTGGTGGAAGATATAATCCGGGGGTAACGATCTGAGGGGCTCGGGCCTTGATGCTTCTCCATCCACATGTGGATGCCAATATTGCTGAACATATGGAGTGCTCCTAGTAATATAGTTTAGGACAGACACTTTGCGTTCCCTCAGCCGTAATGCTCACTGAGTTGTTACTGAATACTGGTATTATCATGTGACACCAATCTTGATTATCGATGGTTTCTCGGCCATGAACTTCGCACATCTTTGCAGAACCATCCACTCCAACAAATCTGATAGAGAATATTGATTCGAAAATGGGTGAACGATGAGATAAATGTTTTGATTTGCTGACATAGTGCACCCCTTCAGCAGGGGTTTGACAGGTTTTTCTTTTACCATTCACTGTCACCCTCACCGCCTGTGCCATGGCAACAGCTACTAGTTATGGTCTACATAGTAGACTACTACATGTACCTATATGGCATAGGTGACTTGGAAGTTGACTCTCACTATGGAAGGTGGCCCATCAATCACTGATGCCATTGAGAAAGATGATTGCATGAGCTCTCAGAATAAGTACCGATCTGACTATAGCGATGAAAGCGACAGTGAGGTTGGTGTGACTTGGTCTCCCGGTGACGGAGTCTGTCCGTCAACAGCAGAGTTCCATCATTGCTGTCAGTCCAAGTTCGATGAATGGAGCCATGCGACCTCAATGCCTTTGAATCATACACTCTCTTTCTCATTCTACTTAGATGCCTTCTTGAGCCTTCTCAAACATGTCCCCCCGTTTCTATCCGGCCTCCCAGAAGATGTCCATATTACAGGGAGACGGAGAACATTTCTCATGCTTAGATCCTCTCTACAGATACACTCAACAGACAATATAGACTGCGCCCAACCTTACAAGCTGATTGATTATCTTCAATGCCTCGGACCTCCAAAGCCTGCCGTCTACAAGCTGAAGGCTGAGACGCAATTACAGCCCGTACTTCCCATACACACCAAGGCCTTTCGCTCTGGGTATTTCACAAATATCGTCTTAGCTTGGTCCTACATCGTCTCCTGCCGCTGGTCAGAAATTTTCCAACGAGCAGGTTGGAACAGCCAGATGCTCCATGAAAATGGTATGCAGATTGAGGATTCTTTCTGGTATCTTGTCACGCAAGGCTGCTGGCGAGCACTAGTGAAGAAAGACACAGCAAAATTCTGTTCTCCATGGATATTGACGAGTGAGGGGGCTAAGAAAGACTGGTAAATATGCTTCAGCTGATAATGATTGTTATGGACTAACTGGCGTATGAAGCAATTGGGTGCCAGTCACACCGGATTCGTCGCTGGCCTTTGATATTCTTGTGGATTTTTGCATATCGGAAGGCTTGGAAATGGAGTTAATCACAGGCCTTGCGTCTGTTTTATTATTGACCTCACGGAACACACCTTCGCCTATCCTCGCTCCTGCTGTAGCAGCCCCGACTGCTTCTGCTGCCTCCCCACCAAGGGCAAAACACGCGGTATTCTATGAGCTTTACCAGTCAACTGATAAATTTCTCACTTTGAGCTCCACGCAAGACGCCTTGGACTCGTTAATATGCAGTGCCTTTTTTGACCCATCTATTCCCTGTAATTTCATGGGAGCTGCATCTTTGGGTGTGAGGAAAGCCCTCTCAACGGCGGACAAGATGGATAACCAACAGCTCCTTAGAGCCATCACATATACGAACCCGTCTCTATGTCACTTCTGGGGCGCAGCTATTCGTGGAGGTCAAGTAGACTCCTTTCTAAACATGAGTCTGTATACTCTACCGCCTATATGTCTAGTGACCGCCTTTTGGACAGACACCACTCAATCCTTTCTCCAAAGGAGGTATTGCTCAAGTGAAATAGAGAAGAAGGTCGTCACTCGGGCAAACGAGTTTCAAACTTCATTTTACTGCCGGTCGGGCACATCTGTGCCATGGTCACCCGCACCCCCCTTCGGCAAGACAACCGTCGAGAATATCAGTCTTGAGATCCGGCAACACCTTGGACATATGCACAGACCTATCTCATGGTCCACATACTGGGTTTTAAACTCTGGCAAGAGGCTCCCCGCGACTAAACAACGCCATATTCATCAGTCCCAGGTTCAGAGGATCTATCATCCTTCCTCCACAGAGCATCCTAATGAGTAAGCCAGAGAGTGTTCCGGGAACATTTTTATGACTCTATATACTGACCGTTAAGCGTACCCTACATCGAACAAAATGCTGCTGATGAACAGTCAGCGGTTGCAACATCTCGTCTGTTCAATTGGCATAGAAGCTACGATGATGGCATTTGGCTTGATGATGGAACGGGCGACATTGAAACGATTCGTCGACTCCAGCAACATCAATGGATTATCGATCCATTTGCTGGAAGTGAGCTTGATGATCTAGTTGAAGAACCTAAGGATCGCGAGCTCAGCTTTGAGAGTATCTTGCGGTGGATGGATGAAGCTGAGAACCATCGACACTAGTACCCGTAAGTTGCTTCAATGCTGATTTCTCACACGATGTTTCTAGAATCTTGCTAGAGAGAAATGATGGTGCATTAGAGTTTCGTGTATATTCAAGATCCAGCGCGAATATAGGTTCCAAATTCCGTGTTACAAAACACCACAAGTGGCCTGTGAGGCTGAAGGAGCTGGGATCAGTCTCCACGCCGGTGTGAACGAGCACGTGCTACTTATGATTACAATCCTTCGCCAATTACAATACAACATGGTATAACAAGCCCAAGGTCGTGCTATTGTTGGAAATGACCTTACTGCATGAGGCGCAAAACCATTCCCACTCCGTAAATCTCCAGAGGGGTAGATGTCCACCCCCGGCCCCAATCAGGAATAACACATTGGATGCGCTAAACACCAGGGAGATCATGCCCCGCTGGGACTTCGTAGAATTTAGTATTCTATATAGCGTGGGGCAAGTTCTGGTACCAGAGTCTTTCTACCGCAAGTGACAAAGCCTTGCCAGGGGCTTGTGGCTCAGAGACCTAACTAAATAGTGACTAGTGTCCCTTAGCCGTCTGCTGAATGACAGAAGCACCCTTAGGAGCAGACTAGCGACACTTCATTCAGACAGGGGCGATACACTATCAAGCTCTATATCACAGCGTTTTATTAACACGTTGAAAGGAACGATGGAGGATCATAAAAGAAGTAGGTGCTGGGCGCAAAAGGGTTCTCACACATCCTTTACTATTCTTGATGCGATCCTCGATGTTCAGAATATGCTAACCTTGCGGAGAAGGATTCTAAACGATTTCCCGAATCGCATCTTACAGTGGGTCTGGCGAGACCGGCGTGGCGGAGCACCTGATAACCTCACTCTTGCACCGAGTACGTGCAGCGAATGTTAATCCTAGGGCAGTGTAATAGTCTCAGGCACCACAAGTGGAGAGAGACCCTATTCTCACCGGCTGCTAGCTATGCCATGATTTAGCTACTCGGTACGACCTCCGATCTAGGCGTTGCGGCTGAATTTGCTCGAGTATCTTTCATCTACCCCAGCTTTTGGCCCCATGTGCTCAAACACTGGTTCCCCTTGGCTCTTCCAGCCCCCAGGAGATGAGCTCTGCTTCGGTTCCATGCATTGAACTAGGCATAGTGCAATGCTCATCCTTATTTGCAACACTGCCTGGTAATGAGTGCTAAACCTCAATCAGCAGGTGACTACGCCTACTGCTTTTGCATGCTCATGAGCGGATGCAAGATCAACAAAGGTTCCAATGAGCTGATGCTTGCTGAATCTTTACATCACCTATGCTCAATTAAGGCTTTTTCCTGTGAAACCATGACACTACCAAGGCTCTGTGGACTCAGGAGGCACAGTGCTGGCTAGGCAGGTCCATGTGGTTGTCAGCCTCTAATTGTCAGCTGCAAGGTGACACCAATAGTGGATTTCAGCCCCCTATCAAAGCACCGCAGGTAGCATGTTTCTCATAACAACTTAAAATTTACCCTGCACGGTGTTTCACTTTCAGGAGAACCATGCATGGGCTGGCTATTTCAGTACAACGACCGAAGGAAGAAAGATGGATTGAGGTACCCGAAAATAGTGGGCAATGGCCGTGGGGGCGAAATCTACCATCGCCCTCCTCATGCCCCATTCAAACTGCAGGGTCGTGTTGGTTTCTCCGTTGTCCTCGAGGCTTCATTCGCTGACAGTGCTTTGAAACAGTGCCTTGTCTAGAACTGGGCAATTGTACATGGTTCTTTCGTGCCTTGTACGTATCGCCTGCAGCTCCCGTGGGAGCTAACGAGTCCATGGAATGCCATTTACAGGATCTGAATGGAGCGTCACAGTATCTTGTTTATCTGAAGCGTTTAAAATATGAAGCAGACATCCATGGTATACTGTCTGGAAGACATCCCGTTCAACTGCTTGGGCGTTGTCCCGCTACGACTTCATACGGGGATCATCCTCCGGATCGCCCCCAATCTCACTCTAGAATACGAAATCTTTTCTCTCGGTTGGCCTTGGGTCGACTCCGCCCCCCATGAAGGATGTAGCCTCAGGAGCTACTTCAGGAACCTACCTATTGCGGACGGCTTGTCATGTCCTGAGTGGGCAGTGTCAGAGCCTTGGCCGGGCTCTGACCTAGTGTTGCTAATGGCACACGGGAACTGTTGGTTGGGGGCCAATGATCCATCCGACTTAAAAGGATGAGATACATCTCCTAAGCTGGAGCAGATCACAAGAACTCTTTCATTTCATTATCGTCACTCTCTTCGTTTCCCTTCTTGGGACAGTCACTCTTTTTGTCTTCTGCAAAGACAGTCATTCTTTAGATTGCTTCAATCCTATACCTTCATTTCACTTCATACGACCAATACGACCAAAGATCTAGTTCAAGATGGTTTACCCTCTCCACAATGGAGTGGCCACGGGTCTCTTGGCTTCCTTCCTCATCCAACAGGGTCTGGCTTTAGAACTGACCGCATTCAACCCTTCTACAACAACGAACACGCAGGTCAAGGTGGCGGCGGCTGGGGCTGAAGTTCAAACTCAGGACTATTCTAGCATTGATCTGCGAACCAGTCACTCGTTTTACTGGGGTGGTAAGTGTACAACTATTGGCGCTTGACTATACAACGAGAAAGTTAACATCATTGAAATAGCCTCTACCAGTGGCGGGTCCACCTTGGGTAATCTGACTCTTGTGGACGAAAGCATTCTCCCCATGGAGTCTTTCAGCGATATGCTGGAGAACATTCAGTGCACCAACTCGAGTATTACCTTGGGCTTCTCAGACTCAGATGCGTTCACCTATGCAAAGAACTCGTGGACTTGGGTGAACAAGGCCGCCAACAACACATTTCTTATGGTGGCTGGCGTCCAGCAATGTAGCTGGAACACCCAACGTGTTCCTTTCGTCATTACGGCTGCCAACTTTCAAGACAACTCTACAGTACGGTTGGCCGGCAAATCGGCGACCTGGGATGATGTCCTTAGAAACCATGAGATCACCATCGGCAAGGCCCCGAGTGACATGGCAGTCGAGCTCACCAAGCGAGGCATAACTGATGGAACTAAGTCTGGTTCGATCAGTATTGACAAAACCGCGTCCGACAAATCAGTGAAGATCTTCTCGAAAGACGACCTCACCCTCAGCGCTGAATGCAAATCGTGCGGAACTAGTGGTGAATTTGACGTTGAATTCAAGTACAAAGTGAAGCCAAGTGGCAGCGGTTTCCTTAGCGAGATCGGAAACGCATTTACTGGAGATTGGGACGTCGAGACCGCGGAACTTACGCTTACACCAAAGGATGTCGAGCTAGACATCACTCCTGCTCTGGACCTGAGCGGAAACCTGACCAGATCCTACTCGGATGAAGCGCAGATTGCTGCATTGACCCTTGAGGGAATTAAAATCCCAGAAGTCTTCACCCTGGATGTGCAACTTGCTTTCGACATCGGAGCCAGCGCTGGACCCGTCAATGGCGATGCGTCCATCTCCTATCCCATGAAAATCTCGCTTGACAATGATGCCGAGGCAGTTCTCGACATTGCAAATAAGAAGGTCACCCACAAGGACTGGACTCCGACCATCAAGACTGATGGCGTTAAGCTTGATGCCGAAATCGATGCTACTCTTGAGGCCTATGTCAAGGCTTCCCTCGAGTTGGTCCTTTCTGTCGGTAGTACGTACAAAGATTATGAGTATATTAAAGTTGCAACGCTAACCCTCTCTAGAAAAATGGGGATACGAAGCCGGTATCTATCTCAAGCCCTTCCTGGCAGTAGACTTCACTGCCGAAGCATGTGAGTGAACTGACAAGACCTGGTCTATGGTAGCCTCTGCTGACAACATGTAGCCACGAGTGGCACTTGCTCGGACACGTCCAAGAACTACCACTATGCGATCGAAGTGGAGCCTTATGCTGGAATTGAGCTCGGCGCGGAGGTGGCTAAAGTGAGCGACGAGGGTAACCCGATTGCGGATGCTACTCTTGCGGTAAGTCAATCCTAGGCATGAGCCAAGCTGCGCTTGTAGAACCTGACTGACCCCTTCGCAGTCCTTCACCCAGTCCATGTCGTCGACCTGCATTGGCTTCGACAGTATCACTTCGACCAAGACTGCCACTTCCACGAAGACCAAGTCGACTGATGAATCCTCGTCCGACGATGAGACATCTACCAAGTCCAAGTCCAAGTCTAAGTCTAAGTCGTCCACCAAGTCATCCTCCAAGTCGGCCTCCAAGTCGGCTTCCAAGACCAAGTCTCACCCTAACAGCGCATCTGCGTCTGCTACTCCAACCGGCCACTCGTCCACCCACAAGCACACCTCCAGCTCCACCAAGTCTTCGGAAACCAGCAAGTCTACCATCACGTCGTATCCTAAGACCACCTCAGCTAAGGCCACGAGTTCCCACGCAGCTGCCAGTTCGTCTGCTCACAGCGTGCACAACCACGGCCGCAGCTTCAGACAGCATGGCCGTATCTAAGCAGCTTCATGGAAGTTATGAGCTGATGCTGTCTCTGACAGTTTACTTCATGTTATGATTTCAATTCTTGTCTGTGTGTGCGCATGCAGACAAACTGTACTATTTATCATAGATTATTTGATTGGATGTAACGTTGACATTATACGTTCGTGTAATGAGATTAGTTAAAGAGTTATAACGGCTTCACAGCAATTATTCATATAGACTACCTACATATGTTCGGATTTTGACTTTCCATGTGTAGCTCGACGATGTACATGACTTGAGTATAATTTGGGTCCAGCATCCGGCAATTTGCATACTTCGCTGCCAATTTCAGCAATGTGGCCATAATGTAGTATAATCAACTATATTACTAGAACACTTGATCCTATTCACAATAATGGTCCTAGGCTACGTGTTCAGCAGCTGTATAGAGTGCAAGTCAGTTAGTAGGGCGGCCACGATCACGTGCAAAGCCCGGAGCTCCGCCATCTCCGCCTCAGGATCCAGCATATCGGTGCCTCACTTCCCTCTGCTTCACAATCTCACCAAACCTAACAACACGCCCAGCAATGGCATCCCATCAGCTCGCCATTGCCAAGGCCTCCTTCTCTGCAGGGCTCCTACGTCCAGACCCGACGTCTGTCGCGCGCGACGAAATCACAGCCTTTCACACCAGCCTAGACCGGGCGCTATCGCATTGCACCCCGGCAAACATCCAGGTTTGAACCGATGCGTCCTTAACCACTGGCGAATACACCAGAAGTACTAAAATGATTTTCTCTCTTGCGCGCCCCCTAGACCTGCAAACAATGGCTCCTGGAATACGTCGTCTCGTCAGGTAACCGCGTAGGCGGATGGGCCAAATACCTAGCTGCGTTGTCTGGATCATTCGAAACATCATCCACACCATCGCCGGCCGAGAGTGGTGGGAAAAGGTCGACATCGACATCTGGCAAGCGGAAACGCCTCCATATCCTATATTTGCTGAATGATGTGCTGCACCATACGAAATATCACCTGGATACGAGCGCCGCGTTCAGCACTTTGAGCGGATCGCTGCAACCGCATGTGGTCGAGCTGCTGGGCTACGCGGCGTCGTATGATCGCGAGAAGAACCCGAAACATCATCGTCGGTTGGATGAGTTGCTGGATATCTGGGAGGAAAATCGCTATTACGGGAGTGATTATGTGAATAAGCTACGGGAGGTGGTCAAGAATGCTTCGGTGTCCGGTCCGGTCAAGACGTCGCTGAGTGTCGAGGAGAGTAATTTGGATTTCGCGGGAGCTGGTGCGAAACCAATGCCCTCGGGCAAGGATGTCCCGTTCGTCATGCCGGCTACGCATGGTGATCCGTCTATGCCGTACTACGATCTACCTGCGGGAAACCTCGTTCCGCATATTATCCCGGATTCGACGGTGCCGCTGCGACCGGACACAATCAAGCCACTGCAGTTCTTGGCTGGGCCGGCGGACGAGAATCTTGTCGTGGCGCTGAAGAAGTTCATGAAGGACGTGGATCGGATATATGGGACAGGAGAGCCGGAGCATGAAGAGGACGAGGTGGTGGATATCGATGATCTCGGCCAGGTGGTCGTTCGCGATGCCGATGGGGAAGTAATCGAGGGAGAAACATACTACGGATGGTCACGATCATTCTGCCAGCAGATGAAGAAGCGCCAGGCAAAGGGAGACATGAGTCGCAGCCGGAGCCGTAGTCGCAGCCCCGTCAAGCGGCGACGATACAGCGACAGTGCCAGCGACTGGAGTTCGCGTTCACGATCACGAACTCGCTCACCGCAACGCAGATCACGCCGGCGTGATTCCCGATCCCGAACACGGTCTCCGTACCGACCTCGCAGTGCATCCCGGTCCAAGTCGCGGGAGCGATCCAAATCCTATTCTCCGCGTCCGCCTGAATACCATCATCAACAACCACCTCAATACCCACCACTACACAATGCATATGGCAATGCAGCACCACCGCCCCCTCCGGCTCCGGTAGGATATCATGCACCACCACCGCCTCCACCGCAAATGGGGTATCCCCCGGCCGGCGGCGTGCCACCGCATTTCGCTTTCCCGCCGGGAGGACCGGCCCCGCCTCCGCCTCCGCCACCAAACTATCAGGGTGCTTGGCCGCCACCGCCGCCGCCTCCGATGAACCTCGGGGCGGCACCTCCACCACCACCGCATGCTCCGCATCAAGGTTCCCATTTCCCACCGCCATATGGACAGGGTCAGTATGTGCAGCAGATGCCACCGGGGTCGTATCATTTCCCTCCTCCTCATCCAGGAAGTCATCCAGGAAGGGGAGGATGGTACGGTGGAGGAGGGGGAAGAGGACAGGGATGGCGCTGATATCACAAGATTGCTTGTACTATACTGACTGATATAACACTACATTATGCCATATGCCATATATCATTAATGAACGACAAATGACAGTCGATTGATTAACCCTACATACATACAAGTTTATAACATATCACATCCTAATAGTAACGTAACCCATGTACTGTACCAGAACCAATCACAGATAAGAATCCCTAAACCCTACCCTTTCAAACATACACCTCTCCCTTGAGACTTCATCAGTCGCACTAGCTAACACCAGCAGACGCACTCGCAGACGCCGAGGCACTCGCACTCGCAGAAGCAGAAGCCGAAGCCTGCGCCACCAACATACTCTCCCTCTGCTTACTATCATTAATGGCATCATTCTTATCCTTGATCGCATCGTCATACGGCTTGCAAGCCGACGAAACAGGCTGGGATGATCCTTCAGACTGTTGACATTGACATATTAGCATACTTCCCCCACAAAAGAACATAGAAGGGATAAACATACATTCGGCTGCCCGTCACAACACATAACCTGATGTTTACACTGATCATTCGGCGTATCGTCTTGCATACCAGTACCTATACCATCATCACCACCATTAGCCAATTCACACCTTTACACCACCCCATAATCCAAAGAACGGAAATGTAAGAGAAAGAGGAGAGAGAGAGAAATTTGAACATACAATCCAGCCCCAATACCGAACTAACATCAATCCCCCCAATCCAAGGGATCAACATGCCCAAAGGCTGGGTAATCTGCGACGCGATATCATTGATAGATTCACAACATTGTTTTGATCGTTGAGACGGGGGACACGTGGAGTTGTTGGAGTCCGTTAGGGTTTCGTTGACGATGATTTTGGCGATCGCGGCCGAGAGACCTTCTGGTGTATCGAGGGCTGAGGGGGTTGATGAAGTAGATGGGGTGCTGGAGGTGGTGCTGGAGGATGGGGAGAGGGGAACGCAGGTTGTTAGGGGGGTTAGGATTGTTATGGTTATGGTTGCTAGAGTGGTTAGGGTGAGGTGGAGGTGCATTTTGCTGATGGGGACTTCTTTGTGACTTTTGTGTATAGTAATTGTTCTCGGGTTTGGGGGATAGATGTGTTTGTTGTGTGGTTGTATAGTGGAGGTTGAGGGATGTGTATGTGTGTATATAGGTGGTGAGTTGAGTTCAGGGATAGTAGGATAGGGTAGGGTAGGATAGGGATGGGAAGGGGAGGGGAGGGGAGGAGGATATATCCTCCTGTCTTCTCCCTCGTTGCCTGGCAGGCTGGAACAACAACATTCCAGGGGATACTTAATCTAAATTGACTCTGGTACGTATTGGAATGGTGTAGGGTTGATGGAATGCGGGTGCCGACTCCCGTTTGTTCCGTTCAGCTGTCTACAGTCTACACTACAATTCTTGCTGCAGACTGGTTGATAAGTATCCGAATACTTAGATACTGTGCACTCGTGCAGCTGCTTCTCGCATGGCTATACCCAACACACTCACTGCAGGAGCAAAGTACGCAAGGGATATGAGTCATGATTCAGAGAAACCGTGCATTAGTAGATAAACACCAGGACCAGCCTCAAATAAAAGGATGATAGTAATACACCAGAAACAAGTAAGAAGAAGAAAAAGAAAACAGGAAAAGCTACTATGCCAATGGCCGCATATATTCATGCGCTGCTCTCTGCACTACATGAACAGCACAAAGTGGGAGTGAGTGACGAATGGTCAGGAAAACAAAAAGCCAGGGCTGGCAAACCTAAAAATCCTCTCAGCGAACACAAGCCGATGTCAGAATTGGTGTTTTTAATACCAAGTCGTTGTCAACTCAAGTCGTTCAATTCGAGATACTGGTGGAAAAGAAAGAAAAGAAAAACAAATCAAACACACATGCAGTAGGGTCTCACGGAGCCTTAGCTCGGACGTCGCCCGTTTCTATCAATCGCTTCGCCATCGCTTTCGAAATCAGAGCGCGCTCGCTTGTCAATCATAACGCCGGGAGAACACGTCAAGCTTGTCTTCGGCGACGTGCCTCCCCAGATTGCCCACAGACTCCACCGTAAAACGTAATTCGTGAACTCATCCCCAGGCCAGATGAGGGAAGTAGCCATTACAGCCACCCCTTCCTCACCCGGGTGCGCCTTCAGAAGGACAGGTCGGCCGAGTTCACGCCGGACGCGCGTCTGGCAGATTCGGAGCTATCGTGAGCCGCTCCAGTCGTGCCGGCAGCTTGACGGGCAAGCATACCGCTGGTCGAGTTGCCGCTGTTGCCGCTGGTTTGGCTGCTGCGGCTGCTTCGGCTGGACCCCTTTCCGTCATCGAGGTCGGCAAAATCCGCCATGCGGCGTTGGGTGTATTCGAGCATGACTCGGCTGTAGTCCTCGACGGACGAGTTGGGGTCGGCAGCGCGACCTGTCTCAAGGTGGTCGCCGGGAGGGCGACAGCCCTCACCTCCAGTAGGGGGCATCGAGTGGTATCCGTCGTCATGCATAGCAGTGGCCATCTTGTTGTCTAGATAGGAGGTCAGTCATGTCCAACCGCCGTAAACAGCTACAATGCAAAGCTGGTTCAGAGAACATCATCCATCGTTGATACGGAAGAACCATCATAGTCAGATGATCTGTCGACATCACGTATAAGGGTGAGACCAGTGCATAAGGAATATCCCTTCCATGCCTATACGGCAACAGACTGCGCATGCTTACCTCAAGATCAGTGGGACAGAACAGTAAGGAAAAGTAAGATCAGTAGTTATTGAAGGTCAAAGACAATAATAGTTTCAGGAATAACCACGGAAGCAGTGTGGGATCCCCAAAAGAAGACTAGCACGAGGTTTCAGGTGGACAGATTTGGTACGCAACAGCTTTGGGCAGCAACAACAATCGGGAAACTCTTTACATCGGACCAACATATAAGATGGGACTACCCGCAAGATAAATGCTCTGACCAGACCGACATGAGATCACAAAACGGACCATGACAGAACCGCTGGACGACCTGTCGACCCTAGGGAGTAGGCTCGACTTGTCCATGGCCCGAGAGCAGAGGAGTCCACCGTGTTGTTGTGCCTCCAAGACCCTCATAGGACAGCCATGACATCATTTGCCGTCGCAGGGCTCCTCTCAGTGGCATCCTTCATGCAGAAGAGGGTCGATGGGGGCCTGCACCGGCGTTCTTACCTTCAGTTTCTTCCCCCCTCCACTCCATCGGTGCGGCGGCGGCGGCGGCGACTGGGGCCCGGACCAGAACTCCTCCCTCAGGGAGGGAAGGATTATCGGAAATAACCGTACTCCACTGGCTCTCTTCGGCCGGTGTTACCCCCGGATGGTCCACGGTCCCATCATTTAGAGGAGCAGCATGAGGTCACCGATGGAATGCGACTGGTGCATTGGAGAATTTATGGCGTCGAAAGATCGACAGTCTGCGCTTACTGAAGTGCACGTCCCTGCAGATCGGCACTTGTACTGGCTGAGGCCTGGATGAGTCCGGAGGCCGCCTAAGAATCCAACATGAGGTATGATGGTTGACAGCGAGCCAGCCATCATGGTGGGGAAAGGGAGTTTGTCCCAAGAGCTAGTTGCATGCACAATATGTGAGAGAGAGACGGAGGGAGACTATGGGGACGCGATGTGTCATGGATGAACCTAAAAGTGAAAGGACGCTAGTTGACTAGGAGTATGCAAGAGGAGGGTTAGCGTGGAGGATGGCTACTGATCATCTCCGGTGCCAGTAACTGTGAAAGAGAGGATGAGGATGTCTCATCTTCACAGCTGTAAACTACTCCATTCTCAGCCAGAGGAATTCATCCAGTTGCTGTGGCGGGCTCAAGACCCATTCTCCCTGGAGGGAACCGACAACCGATAAGATTAAACTAATCACAACCCTGCAGAAGTAGAGCAGTGCCGAACAGGGGGCCCAGTTGGGACTGGGGACGCAGTTTGGAACGGGGAGACAGAGAGTCTGGGAAAGTGATGGAGACGATGAATTCATCCTTGCAAATGCAGGCCGATGATTGGCTGATTAGAGGAGTTCGGATCAAGCTAGCGCCATGGCTGCATCGGGAATGGCGCGGTGCCTGGGGTGCGCATGACGTCAGGCATAAGGCCGCCACCGAGTCATATCTGCTCGTTGGCTCCATCTTCATATTCACCTCCTACCACACACAATATCCATTTACGAGGTATGATGGAGTCCTCCAGACACTCATTTCTCCAGCCATGCAGTCTGGTCCTCTTCCTCTGACTCGGGAGCTTGGTGTATCCTCCGGCATCGCCAACCTTCCTTGGAAACCATCCCCTTCTTTACAACAAAGCGTAAGCGATTCGATATCTAACTCGCATTGATTCCCAGCAAAACGTCGCATAACCTAGTCATATCATAGAGTTAATAATCCGGTATCGGGCCACTGCACACGGCAGGCAATGCATACTGCAGAATCCGGGACGCCTTCCGGATTGGATCCGATCTGTTCGGTGCCCCATGCAGCTCATGCGCTAACGATCGTTGCTAGGACACGCAGTCAGGGACACACACACCCAGCCTCCCCTTTCTGCTGTTCTCCGGCTGTTTGTTGATATCCCACAGCGACCCACATGTAAAATCTTCATCAGCAGAAGGTTCGGTTGGTGGCCCCCAGGTGGATCAAAACGCAACCAAACTGCTCGCGTAAGAAGTTGGCAGCCCTGAAGGGCACTTCCTAGACTAGCGCATTTGATCTCCTCGGGACGCTGCACTGTGGGCAGCTAGTAGCCCGGCTCAAAGGGGCCACGGACAGAAAGTACTACTACTGTGCCTGTGTGTCTAATCCAGGCAACGATCCCCGGCAAGGAAGTTAGCTGCTGCTGCACTCCGACGCAAAATGCGAAAGCGGAAAGTAAAACACGCTGTATGCGGACTGCACAACCAACGACCATCAGCGATAATCATAATCAAATAAAACTTGGAACGCTTTCTGGGCCTAGATCACAGGAGCGAGCGGTGGATTATCACTCAATGTGACATCCGTTCCCGTGGGCCCATCGCGGAACAATGTTCCTGGAAGCAAATGATGAATTCCTTTCTCGGTTCTCACGGCGCGGTTGTTATCTCCTTTGTCTCGGATTTGGATAAATGAATACGCCCATGATATTGGATGCCACGTCTCCCCACCCCCACGTCAACGAAAGAAAAAGCGCAGGCGTAACTGGCCCCATGGATTCGGAAATATGAGACGGGGAGATTAGAATCACTGCGACTGGCGAGGAACAATCGTCTCTGACCGCTCCCATGATATCACATTGTCTTCGGACTTCCCTTGACATGCTTTTTCGCGCTCTTGAGCGAGCGGGAAATATCCCCATGGACTAGACCCCAACAGACAGAATATTGAGAACCTGAACCTGAACACACTGCTTAACGGTTGACTAGGCATATGCGCCTCCTCGGTTATGGGACGCTTCTTCACGTCATACCGCCAGGGATCGTGGAACCCATGATGTTGTCTGCACCACTGGAAACGTCCAGTCCTGCTTCCGAGTCAGATTATGACGATACGGCCACCAGACTCCCTCGCATTGATCAAGTCCTCGCCTCTAGTGACGCCACGTAGGTCCATCTCGCAGGTCAGACCGCGCTCGTTTGAACATGGTGTCCTCCTAAGCACCGTCTCCATGACATGACATTTCTGAGACAGTTGGCCGATCATGCTAGGGGGGAGAAGGCTAGGCCTGCTTCTCCGCTCTGACGATGTCATATGTTCGCGGCCCGTTAGGCCGAATCAGCTCGAATACGTACCTCCATCACACCCTATCGACATTCCCCGGAACGCCCATATCTCGGAAGAGAAAGAGACAATCCACGTTGCCGTAGTGAGCCATCCAACGTCATGCTTAACCCAGTTATCAGTCCACAATCCTTAACCCCAAATAAGAAATTCACGTTGATACCAAGATGTTTGTTCCGATTGACCAGCTCCATTATCAGGAGTAAAAAAAAAAAAGCTCTAGATCCCTACAACAGCGGGTAGATACAAACAGACGCCACAATCAAAGGACAGAAGTAATATTTTTCATCATGCTCGCACATCATCACACGTAACCTGTAGTCATTAATCAGCTCCAACGGCCCCATTACCAAACGGGGAATAACACATAGCCCACGAAAAACACTCGGAACTCAATTGTAAAAGGAAATCGACACTTACCTTTCCTAGCACCCTGGAAGAAGAACCTCACAACGAACACCTGCAGTGCGGCCATGGAAACCATCATCAAGCCCTCAATCACGCTAAAGTTGAAAATCCGACGCTCCGTACTACGAACGGTGCTGAAGTTGCGGTTCTCTCTCGTGCGGAAGTACTTCTGGTTGCGGGTGATGGTGGACAGCTGAGCGGACAGCTTGAAGATCGACTCCTCGAGAGCGGAGGCCTGCTCGGGGCTAGCACCCTGGCGGGAGGGCAGTTGTGCGCGTTCCTCGTTCTCGACCTGTAGACACGCACACACGTGCGTAATCAGTCTCAATCCCCTTTTACACTACTTTGTGATATACCCCAGACGGTAACTGGGTCGCCGGTATGATAATAGGTAACCAAAACAAACAAAACATACCGCGATCTCGAAATCGACAATCTTCTCCGCAAAGGTCGACATGTCATTGTTGAAGCAGAACCGGTACTCGCCAATGCTCTGGGCCGTGAACACAAAATCACCCTGTCTTTCCTTGGTACCATCCAGGACCACCTTCTCGCCGGGTCCGACAACGGAGTAATCGATATCGAAGGAACCGCCGGATTGGACCTATTTGAAACCCCGCGTTAATGGAAATTTCTCACATTGAGAAAGAGAGAATAGTAGGAGCACTCACAGCAAAGTAGAAAGCGAGCTTCACGTTCCTCTGGTCGACATAGTTGTAGAAACACGCTTTCTCGTTGGCTTCGAGGCGGTAGGTCAGGGCCGTAGCAGCCACAGACGAAACAAAGGTGGCCAAGAGGCCGATAACCAGGGCTGCGAAGCGCATTGCGAGCAGGGGTGCGGAACAAGAGGAGCTGCGACCTCAAGTTTAGGACTACGCTTCAGGGGGAAAAGGTGAATAGATTCAAAGACAACGCAACTAGACTAATTGATGGAGTTGGAAGTTCTGGCCAGCTGTGACTTTGGCCCGCTCCGTTTGTTGTGTTTGCACTAATAGGCTGTCTTCCCGTTTGTCCTCGACCCAATTGGGATGGACCCGCTTCCTGTTGTATTTATCAACTAATGGCTTGTTCTACTGCCAATTTCTACTTTGGCACAGGAAGCAAGTAAATGCAAGATACGTCGGGCGTCTGTCAGAATGGCTATATTACTCTCACAGCGGCCACTGTTTTCACTGACCAACTTGCACTTATACGGTTCATTCATAAAGCTCGCATCGTTCCAAGTTAGCTCATACATCAATTCCAGCTACTAAAAGCATATCATATCGGAACCATTAGGCCTGCCCTTCTAAGCTACCAGACAAGCCAAAACCACAACACATCGAAATAATCGCATCTGTTCATCATGTATGAAGTATGTTGTTTTTAGAAGTTCTTTCTTCATAAGCTGATTCGCCTGGGCAACACATGTCCTCCGTATGTTCATAATGGTATGCGTTCCCTGCCATCGTAAGATAGACTCCCAGCAAAAAAGACGTGCATAGCCATAACCATCAAGCAAAACTCCCATCTATCGGATGAAGAACGATTCGCTCCGGTTCCAAAAATTGCGGTTCTTATTTACATGCTCGAGACCAAGCAGGTCGTCCGAATCACCGATGATGTCGGAGAGAATATCATCTGAACAGCGTCAGCCAAACAATGCGTTCGTCTAAACAACAGGGTCGGGCCACTCACCATCTTCCACATAGCGCGGGTTGGAATACATGTTGCGAGACACCACAGCAAACTTGATCTTCTCAAATTGCTTGCCCTTAATGCCAGTCCGCTTAGACAGTCGCTCCTTGGTCTGCTTGAAAATCTCGCCCTAGTAAACGTTAGAAAGCTGTTACCCGGAATCAGGCGAAATTACAACGTACCGGCTTCATAACAAACTTGAAAGGCACACCATGCGGCCGGTTGACCTCGCGGTCAAAGTTGAAGGCATTTATCGTCCGCTCGCCGTCCTGCATGTTGGCCTCTTCTTCAGGAACCCTCTCGGCGTAAAGCGACACGAATTCATTAATTCCAGCGATCTTCGAGTCAGCCTGGAATTCGCGGTAGATCTTGCCGCCGTGTGTCTCGTAGACGCGGGTCTCGCGAATCGTCTCGTCGTCCAGGTTTGCCTTCTTCTGAAGGCCGGCAACAAGGTCTGCGATGGTACCGTCGCGAGGAACCAAGACCTCCACCAGTTGCTAAACAATATTTAGTTCCGATCCTTTGCAAAAGCGTGGTTATCAATCGGGACTTACCTCCTTGGTGATGCCTTCAGGGAGCCATGTAACCTTCAGGCAGGTCTTAGACTCAAAGTCACTCAGGCTAGTTTCTAGAACCTCGTAGTACAAGGCATCCTGGCGATGCATGCTGTATCCGTAAGTTGTTGCTTGCCCACCGAGAATATGATACAGGGTTTGGTTGGGTTGGTTAGAGTTCCGCTTGATGAACGCCTTCGGCTTGCCGGTACTTGCCAGGACCGGCGCGAAGCGCAGATGAGTCGATTCCACGTTCAGGTGCTCGCCGACCTTCTTCGAGAATTGATCGTAAGTCATCTTACGACTCAACGTGAGTGTAAACTCATCGCCTTCATCCGCCTTGATCGGAGCAAAAGTAATGTTGATCCTGTTCAGCAGGTAATCATAATATTGCCTTGCGTCCGTATACAAGGCGGTTGCCGGTAGGTCTGACTCCTTGATCGTTCTCTGGAAGGTGATGATGTCTCCATCCTGAATCTCGGACTGCTGGAAGGTCTGCTTCGGCTTCATCACGTCGATCATGTTATGTTTGATCTCTTCGAATAGCATGAACTCGGTCCCAGCAGGCCAGCCCATCTTCTCGAGGATGATAGGGGCGAGGTCAGCAACCTTCTGTGTCTTGCGCACATAGACTGCACCGACACCCGCGATTGTTTGCGAGGGCGCATCGAAATGTTTCAAAAAGACGAGCACCGAGTTGTTATCCGGCCAGGAGATCGATCCATCTGCGGAAGGCTGGCCCACCTCCATCCAGACCTTGAACGGGTTTCCTTTCGTGCCATAGCGATTGTAAGCTTCCTCCACAGTCATGTCCTGATCCTTGATGACTTGGTCCGGCCGAGTCGTCTTGTTCTGTCGATTCACCATGACCCAGAAACGGACCTGTTCAGGATCGAGTCCCTTCTCCTCTGCGAGCTGCTGTGCAAACTCTCCGACCTTCTTAGCCCGGAGGATTCTGTATTGCTTCGGCACCGCGGGATCGGTTGCTGGCAGGTCTGCACTTGTGAGATCGAATCCGTGATGGGCCTGGAAAGACTCGTCGCTCAATACGCCAACATTGATATACAGGTGGGCTTCTTCTCTCTCCTTCTTCCTGCGCGCCAGCTCGATACGTTCTTCCACGAGTCGGTTTTCTGTGGCATAGTTAGTATAGATCATCAGAGCTGATAAAAATGCCCAACATACCGATGTGGGAGGGAACTTGCTCCTTTGTGATAGGCAAGAGAACATCATCCAATCTCGACTTCCGAATGTATACTAGCATGTAAGCGTTCATTGAGCGCTTTGTCGACAGCCCACGGGTGTAAGGCTGTCTGACACCAGCCGCGCCGTTGGCCAGCTCATATTCACCACCGTAGTTCTCCTCGAGCACCTCCTTGTCCGTCGCCCGGGTCACCCGATCGTCGTCGAACCGGTACCAGTGTCCATCCTTGGTAGGCTTCAAAAAGGCGTAGTAATGGCCGGCATTAAGATCACCGCTGTGCACCAGCACACCGTGCAACTCGTAGATCCAGGGTTCAGACTTATCAGCATCGTTGGAAAGGTAGGGGGTGGCGTCGAACTCCATGGGGAAGGCGTGGCGGTCGTTGATCTTCATCATGGCGTCACGATGGATGTCATACTCGAATCGCTTGAGATGAAGGTGCAAAACAGGTGGGAAGCTCTCAAAGATCACGCCCTTCTTGGCGTCCTGGAGACCGTAGGGCTGTCCGGCATCGTACTTGTTCTCGCCTTCAAGAGTCTCCACCTGGATGTAGTCCTTGAAACTGTCGTCGAGAGTCTTGTTGCCTCGAACGTTGAGTTGGATATCCCAGAAGTCCTCCACTCGCGACGATTCGTAGTCGACATTGATGCAGGAGATATAGGTTTTCGTTTTTCCGACGAACATCTCCGGGAGTGCCTTCTCTGCCGGCGTGCCCTTCATCTTCTCCTCCATCCTCTCCATAAGCTTTCGAGAAAGCTCCTGGACATCCTGTTGCTCAAAGATTTGTCGCGATTCCCAGCCGAAGGATGCTGTGAGTTCTGTTGTCGAGACAGAATTCTCACTGGTTTGGAGGTTATAGAACAGTCTCTGAAGAGTCCAAGCACTGTTGTCTCTCGAAGCCTCGGCCTCTGTCGGAATTTCGTAGACGGCCTTGATGCGTGTTAGCACATTCACGCCGAAGCAGATAGATAATGCCACGTACCTTACGGAATTTGTTGGTGAAGTATAAAGATTGCAGAAGCGAATTCAGATAGCAGGTTGCGCCCTGGTTCTTCAACCCAACCATGCCTGTTTCCTTCTTCGAGTCGTAGCTGGAAGCAATCAGCAAGAGGTCTGAGTAGACGTCGGAGCAGATACATACTTCTGGAAGCTGTGCCACAGTACTCCTGTGGGATCCTTGACGACACGCACGTATGCTGTGATCTTGGCCTCGTCGTTCTGCACCAGAGGGACGCCGCGGCCCTCCCATGGCACGTTAAAGAGCCTGCGCAGTTCACAGAATCGGGTAAATCCCCAGTCACCCTCGTCCGCATTAAATCGATGTGTGGCGACTGCATTCCGATCAGCGAAAATAGCCACGGCTTCCAGTCCGGGTATACGCACCGTGAGAGATGTAGATGGATGGGTCGTTTACGTTGGACAAAACCAGAGCGAACTGAACGCAAGCGTACCAGTTTGCTGGAGGTTCGTTTTCCCAAGCATGCTCCAGGTAAAAGGATGCGTGTTCGACATGATTACCGTAAGGAAAGAAGAGGACTCGCCTATGAATCGATGTCAGAGCCAGCTCGTCGGATCGAAGCGACAGGACGGGTGCACCCACCAAGGAGAGCCGGCGCACTGGAAGACCGGGCCGTGTTCCTTCTTCTTGAGTTTCCGCCAATCCTGAATATGCCATGTGTGATATGTCTCATCTTCTGTTTCCAAATCGGGGTCTTTCGGGAGGATCCGGGCCATCATTGCTGCATCTGTAATGAAAATCGGGGGGATCAGACATGTCCTCAAGCTTGACGGAGAAAGCGCTCGTCACCGCGACCTGTAACGGCTCACCCCCACCGCGGGGATTCCGTGACACCAACACACAACCATCGCCACGGCACAAGAGACGCCAAAGGGAGCAAAGGAAGACGGGGGAAGAAGGATCTTACAATCGTCGGCAAGAGGCTCTGGCTCCGGTTCCTCCGATCCGGACCGAGAGACGACGACTTCGTCGGTTCTGTCATTGTGATACTGCTCATATTCGTCGACGAGCATCTCACTGTCTGGGACCTATGAGGATCCGGAACACGATGTCAGCGATCGGTGGCTTGCGGGGACAGGCATATCTGGGGAGGTGAATGCGAAATGATTTGCAGTGAAGCACAATATGAGGGGGAACTTACGTTGTCCATGTAGAAGGAAAAAAGTGCGTACCCGCACTGGAGTTGAACGACAGACTCTTCTCACGGACGGGACGCTGCAGGTTGGATGGGGTGGAGGAGTATTAAATCGGAACGGGTTAATCCTTCGGAGAGGTGGATAGGATAGGGCGAGAATGGAAGGGGGGAGGTGGAGAGGTCAGGACCTCGTAAGACGAGAATGAGAATTGAAAGAGAAGAGGAGGATCTGGGCTGCAGTTGATTCCAGTCCGCAGGAGTTTGGGATGAAGCTAGTGGCGGAGTTGCCATAACCCAATAATAACGGCCATGCGGGACACAGCAGCCCTTATTATTAAGAGGTTTTCTGGTACTTCACCTAACAGACCACCACCACCAACACCACCATCTTTCCTTTTCCTTTTTCCTTTTTCCTTTTTACTTACTGTTACTGTTCTATTCGCTGCTTTTGATGGTAGTTTACTCAATGGATTGGGGTTAAGTCATATGGCTTATTGACTTGAGGAAGGTGGATATTTTAACAGTGACCATACTACTAGTCACTTCCATTTACCCTCGTACGATGGTTGACTCAATTGCCATATTATGGGCATTCAAGTTGATGCTTTCTGTCATGAGTTGTGTGAACACAGGATCTGCACAAAAGAAAATATTAACAAAAGGCAGTTACCGGTTTTGCCATCTGCAGCTTCACTCTAGGCGGCTATTAGGTCAACTTCTCCTGGCAGTTGCCTGGCGTTGGCCCGAATTCTGTTATCTTATTTACTAGGCAGGACCAAGTAAGGCAAGGCTGATACCTACTTAGGGACTACTGCTATGCAGTAGTAGATAGTAGCTAGCCAGTAGCCACCTACCCAAGCGTGATATCACCCGTGCATTTTTTTTTATTATTATTTTTTATTTTTTGACGCTCCACTGTCTAAACTAGACCAAATCCGAGCGCAACATAAGGATGCTGCAGTTCCGAGTGACCGAAAAAGGATGATTTGAAAAAGAATTTATCCGGCATCTTATGAATAAATAGTGAGAGGGAAATAATGTTTCATATAGCTATTGATCGTTCACTTAAGTATGCTTACTCTTTCTTACTTCGTGCTCTTCCTACCAATTATCCTTATATTCCATTAGGCTTGGACCTCCTCCCCAACGCCATCCGCTCTTAGTCCACGATCGGGTGGAATGGAAGATCACCGTTTAATTAGGCAGCACCAGCACCAGCACCAGCATCCCTGTACTGTATCCCTAACTTCTACCCAGTACCGATCTGACCTCGGATTGAGGAGATTTCAGCTATACAAAATTGACCCGAATACTCTCAAGGGGGAATAATATCATGTTCTCCGTTAACACGTGAGCATTGGCACGTCACATGCCTAAAGCTCTCACCGCCCGGACGCCTGGAAAACCGGCCGCATTTGCCATCAGGAACCATGTCATGCCACTGTGAATTCAGCGGTCGTGGACCAAATTGATCCTCTGCAGAGCCATGTATGGACCATTCTATCGGAACTTGATCTCGTGTGGCTCTTTTGATGCGCGCCCGTTCTTGCATTGGCGTAATACGGTCCCCTCCATGCCACACCCGCGCTTAAGCCGTTGACTCAGTCCAAACCACAGCAATATGGCGTGGAGTCATTCAGCTCGTCGCTGGCGGGCTCTTCGTCAATGCTGCACTCCAAAACTACGATTTAATTCCACTCAACAAGCTCACAGTCCGCCGCCGTGGAGACCGGTATCGGCTTTGGACGAGTAGGCTATTCTTTGACACATTTTGCCGGGCGTCATTGCTAATGGGTTGCAGATGGGTTGAGCGTGACATCCGTCCTATCAGTTTGCGACAGCTGACCTTCTTTGGACGAACCCTGACGGAATCCCGGCTCATCAGTTCGGCCAACTACGTACGAACTGAGCTTCCAACTAGGTTAGTGCGGTCATTCCATAGCAGCTGATGATCTAACTAACTCCAATCTTTCACTAGACTCGCCCATCGCCTACGAGATATACAACGACTCCCGTATGTGGTGGTGGCCAATCCCCACCTGTCCATGGTGTACGAGCTCTACTACAAGGCATTTGAGCGGTTCCGGACCATCCCAGAGATAAAGACTTTGGATGACAATGACAAATTCTGCGACATCCTACGTAAAACGCTCCGAGAACACCTCGTTGTGATTCCCAAACTCGCAACGGGTGTTCTGGAGTGCCGCGAGCTCGTCCCGTCAGATGTGCTGGACAGCTTCATGAACACACTTCTCCGAGCGGTAAGACCTTGTTTGGTTGGATGGTATATTTCTCCACTAATACATTGGACCTAACAGAGAATTTCACGCCGCGTTATCGCCGAGCAACATCTTGCTTTAACGGAAACCTTCAACTCTCCGTGGCACTTCCCCGGCTCCCAAGATCGCACAGATCTAAATGCCGACTTCGTCGGTGAGGTATTCCTCAGATGCAACGCGAAAGAGGTTGCTGAACGGTGCGGGAAGCTGGCGCAGGATATGTTGCGGCAGAACGGTGGATCGGATAAGATACCAGAAATCTCGGTGCAGGGTCACCTTGAGGCCACCTTCCCTTACATGCTAAGCCATTTGGAATATATCATCGGTGAGCTGCTCCGCAACTCTATCCAAGCTGTGAGTGAACGATACCGGGACTCTACGGAGAAACCGCCGCCTATCGAGGTTCTCATCTGCGAGGCCCCGCAGCATGTGATCCTGCGGGTATCGGATCAGGGCGGTGGTATACCGCGTAAGGTCCTGCCGTACCTGTGGTCTTTCAATAAGGGCCCTTACAGCACATCGCATCTCCAGAATTTGGGACAGGTTCCCGCCATGGCTGCCACCATGCAGGAGCTGTGCGTGCCGACAGAAAGAAAGGATGCGGATCGGGACACATTCCGCGAGAGCTCGCTGGATTCGCTGACCTCGCGGCCTCCTAATCTGCGTCTGGGGATCGGTCTGCCCATGAGCCGAGTGTATGCCGAGTACTGGGCGGGCAGCTTGGAGCTCCACAGCCTCGAAGGTTACGGAGTGGATGCGTTCCTGCAGATCTCGAAACTCGGCAACAAGAACGAACAGGTGACGACACGTGCGTCGATTGATGCAGTATAGAAGCTCGAAGTACGGAGAGGCTAAGTCGTATATACCTTGCAAATATACACGTTAAACGAACACCAACCGCAACAATGACACCTGCCCTTCACATCTACTCTCTACTAGTTGAACTCCCCACTTACCCCAGGTTTTCCGTAGCTCGGCCTTAAGCCCAAACAGGCAAGCGCGGCCCATTTGCGGCAGCTTGCGGGATGACGTCAGCCGGAATGGGATCCGGCCAATTCCAGGCCAAACTAAAAACATTTCTGCCTTGTTCAGTTGGTGGCCTGGCAAGGGATTGATCGCTCAACTCGGCTGCTGTGTTGTTCACTCATACATACTCGACTTGACTTGTGACTTGCTACCCGTGGCGCTGGCTCACAAGGCTGATCAACACTTGGAAAGCCATTTTGATCCTCCATTACCACCTTCCCGTCCCGGTGACGTCGATCTAGAAACACCTGTGAAACCTTGTGACTGATCCGATCCTCTGTCACCTTCTTGATTCATATACCATGAAGCGTCTCAATTCCAACAAAGACGACAACGTCCCCATCTACATTTACATCCTGCTGGTGGTGATTCTATCCCTCAGCTTCCTGGGTACCTATCTGGACTCGACCAAGCGTGTCAAGTCTGCCGCACGGTCCTAATCAGTACTACTACTACTATATTGCCGTTATCAACATCGCCTTTAAATCAATAAAGATGGCGGGAACATGCTCCATGCTCTGCTTGATTCTTATTACCTTGTTCAGTATGCAGCCCTCTACTTACATTCTCAAATTTTTCTTTTCTTCTTTGCATCTGAATTTGAAGCTAATTCTTGTGCTCGTCTAGTACCTCCTCTCGGTGTGTTTATGATCTCGGGTTGCAGTGTTGATCTGCTTATCAATATACTCTTGACGATCCTGGGGTTAGTCACTTCTCATCATACTCCTTCTTGCCTTCGTAGTGTTTTCGAAAAGTGAATGGTTCTGACCGAGTCCACATTGTGCAGCTACCTCCCCGGCCATATCCACGCATTCTACCTCGAATACGTATACTACGCCAATCGCAACGCAGGGACAGGTGAAGCACCACGTCGCGCGCCGGGAGTCTATTCCGAGCGGATTCAGCGCGGGGGGAATCATCACACGACGTATGGCACGATCCCTTGATGGTGGGTTCTGATTGATTCAAGCTGCATGTGAACATGGCTGTTTCTTTTCCCTTTACATTCAATTGTTCCGGGTATTACTATGTTACGAGACCCTAAAATGAACGACCAAAGTCGATAGCATCATTAACTGGAGTTGAGGTTCTTTCATTTCTACAATGCAAGTACGTAGATGACATGCTCAACCTCAAACCTAAACCCAGCCCATCCCTCCATAAATAAATTTAAAAAACACCCAAAATAAACAAGAACAAACCCAATGAATGCAATTATACCATCTCTCCTACATAAACAAACCCAACAATCACTCACTATACTCCCCCACCTACACCGCCCCCGCAGCATTACCAGCAGACGCAGTCCCAGTCCCAGTCCCAACATTCCTCCCCTTCAACGCGGGCAACCCAAAAGCCTTACTCGTGCCCACATCCCCCTTCGTCCTCATCGCACCCCCCGTGTGCGGAGCCCACCACAGCGCCCCCACCCACGGCTGCACATTCCACCCGACAGAAAGCGTCACATTCTCCCGTTCAGCCATCTTCCCCGAAACATCTCCGATGGAGTACTTTGCCCGTTGATCGCGGAGTCTCAGTTTCCCAGGCTCAGACGCCTTCTTACTGGCAGATGAAGTCTTCTTCGTATTGCGCTTCTTGCTCGCAGACGATGATGCAGAAGGGAAGAATCTCTCGCGCAGGGCATTAAACGAGTACGGCGACTCCGGGGCCGGGATGATGGTGTCCCAGATGACGGAGTGGGAGGGCGCGGAGGTGGTTGGGTTGGAGGGGTCGGAGGGGTAGGTCGCGTAGACGTAGACGAAGAGTTGTTTGGTGTTCCAGTTGAAGAGGGGGGTTAGGTCTTTTGTATGGTTGTCAGTTATGTAGGGGAAAGGGAGATAGGCATTGGGGGGATTGTATGTACCAGCGTCCAGATCGAATTTCATGGCGGCGTATTCTTCCTTTCGTGTGCTGTAGTAGTGGGGACGGCCTTTTGTTCTGTTGGTTTGAGTTGGGTTGGGTTAGCTATATTGTGTGGTGTAGATGTGGATTTTATGGGGGTGGTGTATAGGTAATCGGAGGGATTGATTGGATTGGAAAGAGGGTGTAAGTAAGATGGATGGGAAAACGTACACTTTCACATCGCGCAACTTCACACTAGACGTCACATCGTCGGTAGGATAGAGAAATACGCTGAGAGCAGCGAGACCGGCGACGAAGAGAGCGACGGTCGTGAAGAAGCCGAAGACGCCTTGGGCGCGGTTGAGGGTTGAGTGCATTCTCCCCTGTGTGCTATATGTAGGATCTCGGGATAGAAGAGGGGGGGGGAGAGTATGAAAAGGGAAGATAGGGAGAATAACTCCCTGTGAAGTTGCGATGTCGCGAGGATGCTGGCTTGTAAGAGAAACAAAGCTGGGCGGAGCTTGAAGCCACATGGGCCTTTTTCGGGATTGGTTGAGCTGAATGACTGGCTTATCGATAAGCAATCACTTATCGCTGTATCTCCGATACTGTCTGTCGGACTTTGCTTCAACTTCATATCCTCGTTGGATTGAATTGCTGCGCGCAAGGTCATTATAAAACAGTCGCATATACTCTCGTTATATATATTCATCATTCTTTAATTATCACTACAATATTCTCTCAATTTATTTACCTACTTACACTTACCACACCACTTCGTCAACACCACCAACCAATTAACCCCGCATACTCCCTGCCCTCTTTCAAATTCCACACCACAATTAGACCATACATATATACATTACTACAAGATAAAAGCAAATGAAATGGGCGACCACGTCCTCTTCTTCTACGGTACCCACCCCCTCCCTAGGTTATCCACCACCCTACCACTACTAAGATCTCCTTCAAAGGAACCCTAATGGCCCCTCCCATCCTCCACCGCGTAATCCACGGCCACTCCACTCCAGAACCATGGCAAAAGGCTCTCCTGACAATCAAGCCGGCAATACTGCATGGCTATCGACGTCATCGCGTCCGGTATGCGGATTATCCGGGTATTATACCTACCACACCTTCATCTTCGTCTGGTGCAGATGATACTGCTGCTGCTGCTGCTGGTGAGGCATCTGTGCTAGGCACAGTAGTGTGGGGATTAACAGACGGGGACGTGTATCGATTGGATCGGTTCGAGGGGAGTGAGTATGAGAAGAAGGCGGTTAGGGTGAGGGTTCTAAATCATCAGCAGCAGCAGGGTGAGGGTGAGCATGGTACCGGGGAGATACAAGCGGTGTTAGGTGCAGCAGCGGAGACAGAGGGCAGCGGTGAGACCAAGGAAGGGGAGGAAGTAGAGGCCGTTACGTATGTGTGGACTGCTGGAAAGGAGCGGTTAGAGAACGCGGAGTGGGATTTTGAGGCGTTCAAGAGGGATAAGATGGCGTGGTGGGTGCAGGCGGATGAGAGGGATTGGTAGGTGGGTAGTAGACATAGAAAGAATAATTTCAGCTGGGTTGGATCAGATCAGATCATCCGATTCTATCACATATCGATATATACAATACATGTCACCCCTCGTCTTGAATTCCACAGAATCACTCGTATGCAAATGCTTGGTATCTAATGCAACTGTCAACTCAACCCTCCCCCTCCCTAGTGTTCCGGAAACGCCTGCGTGCGGATGGCACGGATTAAAAAAAAAAAGGGACAAAACAAATGGTGCATAAGATAGGTATTAGAGATAGTGCTTTTCGTTACTACTATGTGCATAGCTGACTTGGGTCTCGACTGCCACAACTCCCACACCGTCGTCAGGACTATGGCCCTCCGGAGCCATCTTCTTTGTTGTTGACAACGGTGCGCGGCTGTGTCTCCGACTCCGGACTCTGTCGTCGTGGCTTTGATGGTTTGGATTTGGTCTTAGGTGGGCGCTGCCTCCGGCTGACTGTCTGGGACTAGGACAACATCTTTCTCGGGAGATGCTTCGGGGTGCCGCGACTCTGTGGTGTCCACTACCGGTGATCTTTGGATCTCCTTAGGTTTGTCCTGGCCCGCGCTAGTTTCCGCTTCGGATTGCGACTGTCGTTCAGAATTCACAGCCTGAGCAAGGTCCTCCGAGCCATTCGACGGCTCCTTTTTCCGGGGTGAACGTTTGCTTTCGCTCTCCGCACCCTCCAGCACGGGACTACCGAGTAGGTAACAGACTGGCTTCTTATTCACCATAGTGTCTTTGTCACTGATCTCATGGCGTTTGAGCTGCTCCTGCTCGTCATAAAGCATGTCAAGGAATTTGCGGAGTCGCCGTCGGAGGAGACCGGACTTCAGCGGAGGCCAGTCGTCTTTCGAATCCATCTCCTTCTGAAGAAGCTTCCTGACAAACACATCCGGATCTTGGACGAATTTCTCCAGGTACGCCAGAAGATACAGACCGCAGTCGGAATAGTTGGGCTGCAGGGGAATATCCCGGGCCCTCATACCCTTGATCAGGCCTTTGTCGATTTCGACGCCCTTCTTAGATTTGGCTTCTTCGTATAAATATTCACGAAGGGAGCTTATTGTTGGCGAACGGGGCACATTCAGCGAGTCAAAAGTAATAATGATCGGCTGGCAGACGTCGTATCTAGGGCCCGCTCGCTTTGCCTTTTGTTTGCGAGGCTTAGCTGATGGTTCGGGCAGTTGAGCAGCTTCCTTCGTGTCAAGCTTCTCGGGCGTCGTCGCGTTCTCTGTGAGACTGGAAAGAGTTTTGGAAGGCCTTTCTGGGCTAGCTTCGAGTTCAGGCCACTCTTGGTCTGCAGCAGGACTCTCTGCAGGCTGGTCTTTTCCAGCCCCATCAGCTATCCTCATCGTTTCTAAGGATCGCCTAGCTAACTCCGCTCTCGTAGGGCCTGAGCCGTCAGCGTGTTTTTCTTCCTTGTCCTTATCGGTGGCTACTTCCGGCTCTGGCGTTTCAGAGATCTCCTGAACCTGACTGTCTGGTGGCCCCGAAGGCTCTTTTTCGCCTGGTGTTGGTTCATTTGGATCCAGCCCTTCCTGGACAATCCCCTGCAGGCTTGGTAAGTTGCAAATTATAGCAACATACCAGTGCGCACTTTCATTGATTGGAACCACGACGTAATCATGACTGAATATGTCGACGGTCCTCGTCCACTTCTGCACGCCGTCATAGTTGATGCCCCGCTTTCCTCGAGGGACATTCATAAGTGTATCGTGAAAGAAAGAATTGAAGAAATAGACTCTCTTCGCCGCGTCACTATTGGTGCGCTCCAGATGATCTTGCAGGAATCGAATGTAGAACCCGATAAGGTTGTCGTTCAAGAACTCGTTCTCGCGCAGTCGGTCAAGGTCGTAAACATCCACCTCGGCCTTCTTTTTCCCAACTAGCGGATAGACAAGGGGTCTACTACATAGTCAGCATCAATGAGTACCATGGTTTGCAGAGTTGCATACTTGTGCCACTTTTCAGTGTTTACAGCTGGCAAAGGTGGCTGCGTATTCTCATCATCGCTATCGTCACTGTCATGTTTGTCAGTCGTTTCTACCACAGAATATTGACCAGCCAATACATACCACACTACAGTAGTCGCGGAAGGAAGACGCGACATGGCTCTTGTGGTGATGCTGGACGCAGACTTCTTCACGGGAATTTCCACACCGGGGTCCGTGGCGCTCTTCGACACACGGCTTGGGCTTGATTCAGGCTGCGATGGGTTCGACTTGTTGGGCTTGGGTGCAGTAAGGGAGGGGTTTGCACGTTCCCGAGAGGCGGCGTCCGGCGGCGACGGCTGTCTCCCAGCGGCAACCCCATTTTCATCCCGCAGATTGTCTGTAAGCTTCACCCGTTTCGTGGTGTCACGCTGCTTGTCCGGGACTTGCTCAGGACCGCTTTCCGACGATGGCCGTTTCATTCCATTTGTAGATTGTTTAGTTTCTCTTTGGGCCTTGTTGAACGCTTTGTCCATCCATTCGCTACTCTCATATCAGCCTCAATTCAATAGCAAAAGGTAGTATTCAGGAACAGCAACGAGAGCCAAAGGAAAAGCGGCACGAATGGAGAACAGAGAACAGACATACCTTGACTTGTCACGAACGTCGACCTCACCCAATAGACAGCAGAATTCCTCCTTCACAGTGAAAGACATGAACTCGATATCGATCCGATTATCAAGTTCCGACGTCTTCGATAGCACTAATCTAACCTTATTGTTTGGTGATTCTGCTTTCAGGATCTGTCGTACTTTAGAAAGAGGCGCTTCAAAAACGTTCTCCGAATCTGTCTCTTGACACAGTGCGATTGTGCGTTTTGTCATGTCGACGTGAACCTCGACGGACTTGCCGTCCGATGCCTGCTGTTCGATAGGACCAGTTCGGACGAGCTTCGCTTTGAAGGATCGCTGGTTCGACATTTCGGAAGCTTTGGTCTTCTTGTTCTTCCGTTTCCCTTTCTTGCTTGGCCCGGAGGCTTCGAAAAGAGTTGGTTTGATGTCTTGAGACTGGTGCTCACGGCCTGTCGTGCGTTGACTTCCAAGCTCAGCTCTCTTGTCTCCAATTTGAGCGGGCGGTGGCCGCACCGTTACCGCCCCTTGAAGCTCATCGGGACTCTCCCGCGATTCAGACACCCGTCTTCTGGGTTTTGCCGCGATTTCCGGATCATGACGCAGACCCATCTTTGTCTTATTTGCAGGGTCCTGTGATTTCGCATTTATGATTTCGACGCTTTGTAGGATCTCATGTTTGTCAGGTCGTTCCTGCTCGGCGCCGGAGTCTACGTCGGCGATGAAAGAATTGTTTCTCCGTCTTTCTTTGGTTGCATTTTTCGTGAAACGTTCATCGCGGTCATCATCGGACGGTGCTCCGAAGTTGGGTAAGGGACCACGCTTTGGGCTTGGTTGTATCCGGGAAGGTCTCACGATATTTTCAGTGCTTCGGTACTCGTCCACTTTTGAGCGTCTGTTATTCCGCTGTTTCTTTTGCTTCCCTGAACTCTGGCTCAAAGTAGGAGACATACGTGGTGGGTGACCGGCGATGCGGGGCGCCTCCTGAGCGGGGTGCTCAACATCGTTGTCAGACGGTTTTGTGAAATTTCCACGGCTGGAATCGAGGGTATCCTGGCGGCGCCGTTTGTTGGGTCTTTCAGAGCCTGCGTATCCTGTGACATTTCCTGGCTGGCTGTTCCGTAGGCGATTCGGTTTTCCTTGTGCACGAACCGGTCCACTGTCTCGGCCTTTCGATATCGTATCCACAGGCCTGAAAGGTGACTTGTTCCTGCTGTCAGCACGAGCACGGAAGCATTTTCAGTTCTGATCATATCATACCTTGGGCTTATTGCTCTTTGTTTGTCCTGGCACTATAGGGATTCCACCGGGGTCATTCCTAAAAAACGTAAATCTCGCTGATCAGCATATATTCATATGGCCACTGCGCAAAACTGAACGCACCACTTATTGGGAGGAAACAACCTAAGTTCATCGTATGCTTCGGAACGCTGGCGCGACTTGGCATGTGTTGTGTCGCCAGACCTAATATCAATCGAGTCAGTATCACTCGGTCTGCTTCCGCATTGCGAGGCCATATTTACAGGCGACGCATTCCTGAATCTGATCGAGGAACGGTCTGACGATATTGTGGACGTACAGGTCGGTGTTCGTAAGGATGTCGAAGTCCTTCGGCATTGCTGAAAGCAGTCTATCACGGCCGGTGTTAGCAGAGCGGAAAATGCAAAATTAAAGGCCGAGACATGAGTTGCGAAAGAATGATCGCATGGTAATCTGGAAAGCGCTGGGCGGAATACGGATACTTACGGTGACCGGATCAAGACTTTCAAGAGATGTATGAAGAGATCCGTATTCTATAGGCGAACCGGAATTCCATGCGCCGGACGTCTCAGTCCGCTGTATGTGGTCGGAGGTCGCATCTGATGGGGGCGCAGGATCGGGGGAGGTTTGCGGGGAGGAGGGGGGTCGACTGGAGGTGCGGCCGGAGAGGAAGTCTGAGAGTTGTTTGAAGAGTGGCATGTAGTCACGAGCGAGGTCATTGCATGACCAGACAGGCCAAGAGGGTTCTCATATTCGGCGAATACCGAGCAGAAATGGGCATGGCGATAGAGAGAAATGCATCATGGATGGGCCAGAAAAGGCGGTGGGAGGATTCTGCCCACCGACGTGCGGAGCCCTACAAATCCGCTGACTAGTTTCTAGTCCGGCCACTAGTGCCCGCACTAGTGGTGTCTCGTGCATTTGCTGTAGATAGTCTAGTCTACAGTATGGCTCTGTAATCACCATTCGGGATGCCAAATAAGTATCAATTTGCAAGATGTATAGTAGTACCACTTCCTTCAGCACTGAGGCAGCATCTGGAGTTGACACACTTTCATGTTTATGATGTAATGATGTTTGTTACCACTCTTAGTAGTGGTGAGGGCAGCAACACAGTCTGCGGATATATATATCCCGTTTACTACTTAATACACATATTAATACAATCACCATGATTGTACCTGCGCATACCGAAGTAAATGCTACTTAGTATTCACAGTAGTACTATGAATGATGCTTTTAATCTCATCTAGCTTGATTAGACCGACTAAAACACTCGAAAATTGTGGAATGGTGTAAAACTACCAGAAAGCAATCTGGTAGAAAAACAGATGATTAATGTATTACAAGAAGCCTAGCCCATAATATCAAGTCATGAGCGATCTGTGAATATCAGGGTAATAGTCAATCTCCATACAATAACACTTGATGTTTAAATCTATACCTATAGTGGTGTCATTATTAGAAGTGGATAGAAAGCCCTCAAGGGCCGCAAGAATTACAAGCAGGTACTAAACAGGATCTCAATACATCATCACCCCAGCTAAGCATCCACCTCCCTTCATGACACAGTAACTAAGTACATACTTCAGCTCCAAGCTATATACCTACCACGACCAAGTAACTAATGCACCACAGTACCTTAACGCAACCCACACACAGTTGCTCCGTAATGCAGGTTCAACTTCCTACAGTAGTAATGCCCTCCTACCGTCATTGAATATGATAGGTCATATCCCTGCCGTAAAATATAGCAGACCAGCCTGCAGGATGTCATATGGCCGGTTTCTATTATGGCCGTGGCTCCACTTCAGAGATTTCTCTCCAGACTATTCAGATCTTGGTCCCATGAGATGTAGGTAGAATTGGTGGAGATAGTACCCGCGGCTTGTAAGATATGAAGCGATCGGGGAAATAATGAGAAGAAGAAATAATGAATATTAAGTTGAAAAAGCAAAGATGTGGGTGAAGGACTGGATTGGTAGCATTGAGAATGCTACCGGGGAAAGGTGTCGGTGTGGGTTAAGGAATAACTTCATCGCGGTGTTTAAAGAAGTTGTCGCTTGGGGTTCAGTTTTAGTGCTTTCCGTATGAGGGAAGATAATAGGTGTAGACAGTAGGACAAAATCGACCCAATTCCACGTGGGTTCTCTAAAAGACCCGAGATTATTGGATTTAGTGAAAAATCAAAAGCATGCGGGGAATAAAATTGTAGTAGTTACATGCACTATCGCCTAGTCTGGTCATAAATAAAAGTCCACTAGCAGATCAATAACCAGTTGTTCCGATCACAATTCATGCAGGTGAGGAAGTAGATAGAAGAAGAAGATACTAAGTATAGCAATAATAAAAGTAGTTACGCTTCATCCCATCCGAGCACCCCAAACTTGCATATCCACGTGCAGTAGCAGCGCCCATGAATTGAAATAAAATGGTCAGAAAATAAAAACCCAAATCGAGATCACTCAGTATTTCGCCCTAAATGCCCCGATCCCAAATCATCCCAATGAGATTTTTGTGTGGCCTTTACTATACAGGATCATAACCCACGTAAAGCATGTCAAGATGTCGTGCCTTTTCCTTTATCCCCCTCGTCATTCGCCGTAACTCTTCGTCGATCGCCCAGCTGGTGTTGCTGGTTGTGGTTGTTATGGTGGTGATGGTGATGGTGATGGTGGTGATGGCCGGCGTTTCCGGCGGCCTTCTCCTGGCGAGCCTGGTCGATGGCCGAACGTTGGGCGATACTGTCATCGTGACTCTTCCAGACAATGTTGGTGTCGGCGGGGAAGTTGAGTAGACGTTTGATTGTCTCCCTGCAGAAAATGTTAGTAAACCGGTGATGTCGCTTCCAAGGCAATGTGTCCACGTATGACATACCTGATCTTGATGTTCCGCCCGCCATCGATGCGGGTCCACACATTCAGTACATCCTCCCCGCTCCGCACACTGAGAACCGCACCACAAACCTCATCGCTAGCCTCTGCAAATTGGTCACCGATCATAGCAAGGAGGAGGTCCTCCCAGTAGCGATCCGCAACCCCCTTCTTCAGCCTCACCACCCATTTTCCACCTCGCTTATTGGCTTCGTCCTCCCATACCGGACGAATGCCTTTCTTGAAGATATGGTAGTCGGAGACGGTGGGGAGCAGAGAAGGCCTCTTTAGGTGCGAGTAGATCGACCAGAAACTCTCTACTGATGATATGGATGCAAGCGGGGCGGTGGATTTTTCGTAATCGGAGTATTTAGGTGTGGGAGGCCGGTACCAGATAATCCAAGTGGACTTGAGCGGGTGCTCCTTGAGCGTCAAGGCAACACCCTTGGTTTTGCCAGCCTCGGCGGCGGAAGCCTGGTCGACAGGGTTTTCGCGCTTCTCGCCGGGGGTTTTCAGGTCGGAAGGTGCACCGGGGGTTTTGGGGGTTCCAAACGACGCAAAGGCACCGGAGCCCAGGCCGAATGCAGAGGAGGCGTTTGTAGACGGAGAGGACACGCCGCCGGAGAGGGGGGAGAGAGCGTTGAAAGGGTTGGACCGGCCGCCGTGGGAGCTGTCGGGGCCGAAACGCTTGGTGGCGCGGGGAAGTTCAACTCGAGCGCCGTCCGTCCCCGTCATAGACAGAGACAACTTGGAGGTGCTGCAGACAGGAACAAAAGATTAAGAAGGTTAGTTGGGGTCGCATCGGCCACGCAAGTATGCGGGCAAAGTCATCGTGCGGAAGTGGGACGTACTTGGATCGGCGAGTCCAGAGGTTTGCGTTATCCATGGAGATAGCTAGTGACGGCCCAGAAAGCGAGCGATCATCAGCCGGGGACACAGGATCCGGCGGTCGGGTTGTTTTGCGAAGGGGAGGAGGAGAAAGAGATTCGAGATGGTGGACGAAGATATCGAGCAATAAAGGGAGATCGAGTGACACAGGACCCAAGTCTGAAAATTACTAGATAGGATTAAATTGAGGGTACAAGAAGGGACGCGGCGAGCGGAGCAGTCAGGACGGTAGTCGAGGCGAGACGAGGGATAGAAAGTGACGAGTGTTGGTGAGGAGGAATCGTGATCGTGATCGTGAACGTGGCGAAGGAAGTTCTGAAAAGGTCGAGGGGGGGAAGAAGCAGTAAATACTTTGGTAGATGTGAAGTGGGAAAGGGAAGGGAAGAAGAAATGCGGAATTGCGGTTTCTGGAAGTGAAGAAAGAACTTGGGAAAGTCGAGCACTTCCAGCTGCCCGCCAGCCAATCACCATCCCGCCCCGCCTGCCCGCCCGCTCCGTCGTTTTTCCTTGCGGCGCCCTTTATTAACCGCTGAAATTTTTCGCATCTCTTCCTCTTCTTCTTTTTCTTCTTTAAACCCAAGACCACCAACTCAAATCATCGCTGGCTGCACACTTTTGATTCTGTCGAATTTTCAACTGCACTGGCGATTCCGATGAGTGTGTCGAGAATATTTCTAAATACCCGCTTCTAAAACCATCATCACGAGGGCTCTTCCGGGCTCCATGATGCGGTGATGACCTGTATGACGGGACATGCCTTTGCCAATATCATGTTTTTGGCATTGGCTCCCTGAAAATTGAATCGTAGCAGCTGTGGAATCTTTAGTCCGGCGCATCTGTAGTAATTCGACTGTTGCCGGTGCGTTCTTCCTCTCCTTGTCCTGTCTGGCAGTCTGTTCAAATGAACAACAGCCGACGGCCGCTTCCCGGTCCCCTACGATGCATGATGAAGCTTTCATTCACATACTCTGGTAATCCGAGGTGCTCAACCGCTTCCACACTACTATTACGGTGGTGTAGGCATTTGCTGGTCGAGTGTGAGGTCCACAGGCATGTCTGATTGCCGCGATTTGCTCCTTGTTTTGCGTATTACTGCTCTGCCTCATCAGTTGCTGACGTGGCTGTTTGTAGTAGATTGTCCCATGGTAGACTAGCGATTGTCCTCAGTATGAGTTCCCTACTGCTACACTCACACTCAACGCTATTTTGGTGATTCGCTTTTGATCGACACCTCAGATCGGATGATCTCTGCAACAACTGCCCCTGTACACAAGAATAACATGGAAAGAGATAATGGCATTGTATTGTCGTATCAATAGAATCTATACACAGATCAAGTGTGCCCAGGATGGAAAGGCCTCAACCGTCAAAAATGCTGGACCATAAATGTAGGATGCTCGGAAGTCAAATCTCCGAGGAAAATGAGGCAGCGTGCATGTCGCCCGTCGGTCATAGTTCCGCATAATAGATGATAGTGGTAGGGGTAGGTGAGGGGGAAGAAAGGGTTACGGAAGGAGTTCTGTCATAGGAGCTAGCCCCGGTGATGTTATAATTTGCGAGACTTCCGTAAGATGCACAGCTTCGTCAACGCACGTGGCGCACATGCTTTCCGAAAACCCCTATTTCATTGCGCTGGGGTTCGAAAGTTCGTATAGTCGGCATGTTGGAGAGGGCTGCACGGATGTTACATCCAAGCTTCACTGACCCGGGTGTGGCGCAGAAGGTGGTCCGCTTTCAGACCCGTCTTGCTTGACACGCTTAGGATCTCTCTCGCTCGGAGGTGCAGATGGTGCCCCCTTGCGCTTCTCCTTATCCCGCTGATACTCAGCACGACGTTCTTTGTCCCTCTCGCGACGGAGAGCCTTAGACTCAAATTCATGCCAGTCACCTTCAATATTCTCCAATCTGAGATGCATTAGCGACAGTCAAACAGGGGTTATTAAACATTTAAACTTACTCGACGGCTTGTTGAGCACTTGGTTCCTCTGAAACAAAGTATGGGTGTGACAGAATCTCCTCGGTACTTGGCCGTTTTGTAGGATCGTAGCGGAATATTTGCGAAACCAAATCCAGAGCAGCGGGTGATAGAACTTCCCGGTAGACCTCTTCGAATATCCTCTTGCGTCGCTCAGTCGGCCGCATCAGCTCGAACCAGGGCATCTCGACAATGTCTGGCCACTCTTGCCGAGTCGGCGTACCAAGGGAATTGTAAAGCTTCTCCAATTGACTGATCTCTCCGCCCTCGCCAGGAAAGACAGCCTTCTTCGTAAACATCTCCACGTATACGCACGCCGCACTCCAGACATCGACCGCTGGTCCATACCTGGTTTCACCCAACAAAAGTTCGGGTGGTCGATACCATATGGTGATGACACGATTGGTGTAATCTAGTTGGCGACTCTTAGAAAAGAAACGGGCCAATCCAAAGTCCGCAAATTTCAGTTGTCCTCTGTTGCTGATGAGGATGTTGGCGGCCTTGATGTCACGATGCATGACTCCTCGGTGGTGCAGGTAGTTCAAGCCCTCAAACATTTGTTTAGCCAAGTCTTTCTTGTGAGCTGCCGTCAGCGTGAAGGTTGGATGATTGATCAAGCCAGTCAGATCGTGCGAGAGATATTCAAAGACCATGAAACACTCGTTTCTCTCAACCATTACTTCCAACAGGCTGACAACGTTGTTGTTGCGAAGATGTTGAAGTAGTTTGATCTCCCGCACAGCTGTGACGGGAAAGCCGTCCTTCTCGCCTTCCATTCGGATCTTTTTCAAAGCAACCTTTTTCTGTGTGTAGACATGAATTGCCTTGAAAACCTTTCCATATGTACCGGCACCAATGACAGACTCATTGCCAGGCTTTCGATAATAGACTGAGTCCGACTGGGCAAACTCTTCGGATAGGGTGGGACGTGGCTTGGGACGGGTCATGATCTTTGGCTGCTTTTTTGGTTCAGGAGAACGCTCGCGACGGCGCTCGGGACGGAAGTCTTGTCTTCGATCACCTCTCCTTCTTTCATTGCGATGTTCGAATCGTCGGTCGTCTCTTCTCATATCGCGTGGGTCTCGAGCTTCGCGAAAGCTGCGGGGTTCCCGGAATTCTCTGCGGTCCATCCTCCCTCGATCTCGGTCCCTGTCGCGCGGCCGATCACGGTCGCGGTCCCTATCTCTGTCACGATCACGACGATCATAACGTGTGTCAGGCTTAAACTTCGGTGGCGGCGGGCCACTCGATAACCTATTGCGGGGAGGTGGCTCAGCAGCGCGCGGCGGTGGCTCTCGTGCCAGCATTCTTTGGGCCAAGTCGGGAACCGGCTTGGGAGCTGGAGCCGGGGTAGTCTTTGCCTTGAAAGCGAAACTGATTTTGCCCCCTTTGTTGGGAGTAGCAGATGAATTAGATTGTTGCGTAGCATTAGTTGGAGGTGGGTTGCCTTGAGCATCACCTCCCGCAGTAGCCTTCGAACCGTCATCTTCTGTGTGGGTTTCTTTCCTTGATGGTGCAAAGCGGTCACCATTATCGTCAACATGGGATCTTTCTTCGTTGGCCGGGGGCGGTGGTGGGCTGGCTGATGGTTGCCTATAGGGCTCGTGAGGGCTGGAAGGGCCTCGACCTCGGGAATCACCCCTCCAATGTGCTTTGTTAAAATTGCTTCGGCCATGTGGTGGTCCATTATTATGGCCCTGAGGCCCCGAGTTCATAAAGCGACGGTCGCTGCCATGTCCTTGATAGCCGCCACGGTACCCTGAATGTCCACCACGGTAAGATGGCCCTGAATATGACGAACTGTGACCATGTGGACCACTCGTAGTGTAGTTGTTCTGCCGGTACGGAGAGGTAGGGCTATATAATTGTCCGATGTTAGTCTGATGCTGCGGAGAAGTGTCCTGAGATGACTCGACTTACACATGCTGACCCCGTCCCCCGCGTCCGCCCGAGTACGGAGAACCAGGCTGTGGCGATCCGTGGTAAGAATTCGTCGGAGTAGCATTCTGCATCGTCGAGGAGTATTGGGAAGCATCGGCATACGGTCGAGATGTTCGCGGGCGCTGGAATGCATCGCGTGATGTCTCCCCGTTGGCCGAAACACTAATATTATCTGCATCATGCCCCGGAGCTTCCCGAGACGGGGACAGAGACCTGAACGAGTCACCCGCTGCTGAGCGGGCGGGTCTGGCGGAGTTCATCGTCGGATCACCCAGAGAATTGCGGCGAGAAGCTATAGATAATCTCGAATCACCGGACTGCACAGAGTGACGCGAAGGTGATCGATAGCGGGGCTCGTTCTCGAGTTCGTCTTCCGGCAAAGGGCTATGAAAGCGACGCCGAGGGTATGCGTAAGACTTCCCACCACGTACGGGAGACCTAGAGCGCCTAGGTCGTGGGGATATTGGACGTCTACCCCCGGGTGGGCGTCTATCTCTCCCTCGTCGGGGGGATGGTCTCCGTCCAGACCGACCCCGAGTTGCGAATCGTCCTCGCCTGTTGGATGGCAGACCTCGATCCAGGTCGTCACTGTGATTGGAAGGAGGATAGCGATGACTTGGCCGGGTGGGAGGCTGATCGAAGCCACTGGGAGAAGGACTGCGCGTCCTTTTACGCTTGAAGGGAGGCGGAGCGGATGGTGAGTGGTCGCGCCGATGGTGGCCTCTATCGTTGGTGTTTTCCGCTTCGAGAGAACGACGCGATTCCAAGCCAGGATAATCAGCGGGTAAGGGTGAGCGATCACGGCCTAGTTTCCGACCAGGGTGAAATTCCGAATGTGGATGACCAGGGGAGCCACGGGCGGAGACGGTGCTAGGGGACAAATCACGGTGTTGGCGAGGTTCGTGGTGAGGTGGAGGAGGAAAGGGACGCGGTGGCGGCGACCGTAGAGGAAGCTCGTCGTCGGGTCTGCCCTCTTTGGGTCGGCGACGACGCTCACGGTCGCGAAATTTGTCCCTTCCCCTATCGCGGTACGAGCCTCGAGGCCGGTGCTTCTCCCGGTCTCTGGGGTCTCTAGTGTCGCTGGTGGCTCTCCACTGGTCTCTCAACACCGGACTCCTGCGGGACCCAGCCATGTATTCTCCTTCAGCTGCATCGGATTCCAACAGAAAAGGAAGGAAAAGCAGCAGGGATCAGAATGACCGGCCCACTGACGGATGAGGAGGTTCGCATGTAGATGTCAGCGTTAGGATAATCCGGTGGAGCCTATCCTCTCGTCTAGGCTGGTCGGGGCGTGTGTCGGCCGCGTTCACAGTTCTCTTTCTGTCGGGGGATTGGGTGGTGCGGAAGACCGGTTTTTCCGGGGGGTTTTGAGTTGACGGAGGGAGGATGGGAAAAAGGCGTCGCAAAGGCCGGCAGTTCTGGGCAGAAGCAGATCGTCAATGTCCGGGAACACTTTTCGAACCGGCTGCAGAATGTAAAGTGCAGGGGAAAATGGGTATTCTAGAAGGGAGAAGGGGGGGGGGACAGACGCACCTCGCAGTCTTTCTTTTTGGTTGGTCCCGAGGGGGATTAATTTGCTTCCTGTGGCCGCTTTCGTTGGCCTTGGAGCACTAGATAATACGAAGAACCACCATGAGTTGCAAGGTGGTGATGGAACGGGAGTCTACTTTGATGGCGGGAGGTTTTTAGTGAAGAGAGTCAGTTCAGCAGGTGACTCTGGGGCGGCCCAACACCGACGAGCCGCTGATCCAGTGTTCCTCCTTGTCCGATCCCTTCTTCCTCTTTCACTTCCGGGGTTGCCAGTAGTTTGGCTCTTACTACGGATGCTGGCGCAAGGCCGCGGTGCAGAGACGGCAAAACCAGGTGACGGCCGGTATTGCTGTCCGGTATGACCCCTTAGGACGCTTTGGCCTGGGGGATGGAGAGACATGGAGGCATTCAGTTGTCGAAATCCCCCAGTCAAATATGAGCGTCGCTGAATAGCACATCCTTAGCCCAGTAGTATTCACTCCATGCCCCTGCCTCGATCATGGCCATTGTTTCCATGTCCGGGCCACGGGAGAGCTTCAAGTCCTCTCTTCCATCATGGTCCAGCTGCACTGAACTCTGCCTTTTCTCCTACCCCTTCTTGCACTTCTGCCAATAATGATCTGTCTTGGGTTCATGTTCGGGTATTTCGTCTTTCCTCCAATTTTGTCGCGTAAAACATCACCATGTCTTCTCCCATTTTTTACAGGCTCATCACCTGCATATAGCGCTTTTGGTCGCTGGCTGGAAGAGGAAGCATATCCTTCCCACAACAGAACACACCTATCTACGGGGAGCAAATAAACCGCAAATTGACAAACATTGACAAAAATGATCAGAGCAAACACCTTGCCCAGGCGAGTTGTAGTAGCAGCACCGACGCAGATGGATGATTCCGCAGTGTTCGGTTGCGGCTCACCAGATTAGTTTCTTGCCATCAGTGGGTGTGGTGTAACATGTTGAGCTATCGTAGGCGCCCAAAAATGCCCAAGCGCCGTTCACTGCTTAACGTATTCAAGGCCCGCATGCTTCCTGACAACGATCAAGGAACAAGAAGCAGAAGGGGTCGATGTTGAAAGACAGCGGTGTAAGTCTTCGAGATACCGAAGACATAGGGTAGTCGAGCCTTGTGAAGGGGGAAAATATCAGGTATCATAGAGGACAATGTCATCCGTCTAATTACTCAAGTGTTCGACGGTCGGCGACCTGACTTTGGCACACCACGTCGAAACCATGTTTGAATCCTGGGTAAGAACCGAAGGTAGGCTCTAGCTATATCACAAGCCACGCCACAGATACAGGTAGTTGTACTCACACTCATCCAATTTCTGGAGAGCATACGGTTAATGTTTGCCATGTACGTACCTGCCGTTGATGTTTGGGGTGAAGTCATTGAGCCTCGAGGAACTCCGGGGAAATCCGGCATCTAAGCCTACCCAGCAAACACATGGCCTGCCAACCATACTGGTTGTGAGAGCAGAAAGAGGTTATTTCCCAACCATTCTGAGGTAAATCGGCCATCAAAAGCCACTTGCGAAAGTGATGTTTATCAAGGGTACTGTAGTAGAGGATCGAGACGTGGCTGTTCATGACGTGTATGTAGGCGGTGGAGATGCGGGCTTTAGGTGAGGCACTCCCAGTCCAACTCAACCGAACACATCGTAAACGTACGTGGCTAGGACCAACCCTAGCGGGCTGATTAACGTGCAAAGAGGCCCCAAAGTAATCTTTATTGCTCCAGGGACCTCCAACCAGAGCTTATCCGCAACGAAATATCAGAGGACAGGGGCAGGTCGGTACATGGACTCTTGTTGACTTTGGTGACAGGTCAAGGGTGGCCGTAAGCTTGAAGCAACGGAGGGAATGCCGCCCGCGGTCACGTGGTTCGGCGCCGGATTAGCCTGGTCTCCGGGGCTCGATAGTATAGCCACCAAGATTATGGACTATTCAACTTTGTTGTTGACTTGCTTTAGAAAGAACGCTTAGAGCTTATGGCTTACTACTCTTCACAGTTGGCTAGCGGGGATATAGCTAATATAATTTGCAGTATGATTGTCTATTGTATTCTAGTATAGAGCTTTGCTGAATGGAAGTTGATCTAATTCTATCCTATTGCATTGCAATAAATCCTGCTCTAAATCCTGCCTAGAGGCAATTTCAAATATTTTATTTCCATTAATATTGCCTGGGCTACTATTTTCTGGTTTGATTAGCCTGCTAAGCGAAAATACTTTGCTTGTTTACTAGTACTTGGATAGAATGTAACCCGTCTTGCCAGTACTAAGTTCTAAAAAGCCTTAGTATAAAATCTACAGGAAGAGACTGGAAAGGCTGCTAGCAGACATCAACACTCTAATCTCATGTTCTGGTAGTTTTTGAACCTTTTCTCTGTTTATACATATTTTTTACTAGCAGGGACGATAAAATATATTTGCTTCTTTTCTTTGCTATTTTAATTTCCTTACTGACTTCTAGACTAGTCCCCAACCTCTACTAGTATTGCGCAATTATAAGTTCATAGGGAAAATCGCCAACAGTCTGGTTTTGCCCAATACCTCCCAGTTCTACTTTCAAAACATCCAGTAATATATGCCGACGCAAAGAGATTTCGAGCTCTACTGCCAATGCTCCCCTCCAACCCGCTTACCGAGTATGCTATCCAACAGCTGCTCGGGAGGATTTGCAGATGAGAAGTCCTATACGGTGCTAATCCCATTTGAGTGTGCACGCCATTTTAGCAGATCTTTAGTTCAGACCTACCATCAATCATATGGTTGATCGATCCGATTCCCTCTTTTCTTGTGATATAAATAGCCTGAATTCTCTCATACTCCTCGCGAGCACCCCTTATCTTGCACAGACAATTCTCCATATGATGATTGCCACCACCACCCTTACCACTCAAACCGCATCATGATCCTCAGCGGACTTGAAGTCGTCACCCGCCAGCTGATGCGGAATCTCCGCGGTGCCACCCAACAACAACCCTGCGGCGTTGATCTCACCCTTCGTCAGATCTCCAAATGGACATCCGCAGCAACTATTGACTTCGATAATACGAAGCGCCAGGCAGCCAGAACCTCTATCTTGCCGTTTGATAACGCAAGTCACGCCATTACACTGCCACCAGGCGCTTATTTGGTCGACTTCAACCAAACCGTTCACGTTCCACGGGACTGCATGGGCAGCATTTTCGCGCGGTCATCTCTCTGGCGCTCTGGGGTGGGGATTACGGCGGGTGTTGTCGACGCCGGGTATGAAGGTGCTCTCGGTGCCCTGATGGAGGTCAAGAATCCCCACGGCGTCGTTCTGTATCGAGATGCCAAGCTCGCGCAGATTGTCTTTGAGGAGTTGAGCGAAGAGGTGGAAGGATATAATGGTATCTACCAGGCTTCCACGAGCAGTGTTGGGCGTGATGGAACGGGTCAGACTTCAAACACTCAAGCAGGGGATACTATACTAGAAAGGTGAGGCAGGCATTGGAACACTCGACGACATCGTAGCTAGACCGGCCGCGCAGGTTTGGCATGGAGTTCTCTTCCCCCGTACCATCAGCTTTGAACTTGATCAGCGATTACCAAGTGGATTACCTCTAAAATGCGTCGCCACTGGCATAATTGGCCCCATTGCCATTCTCCAAGCTTGGTATGCCACTGATACTAATAGCTTGCTTTTGGAGGAGATCATAACGTATCTGAATTAGGCATGCTGAATCCACAGAGTAGCTAGAGCAGATATGATATGGCACTATTTTAGATGAATTGCAATACTAACTAAAAAGAGAAATAGTAGAGATGGTAGCCGAAGTACTGTACTTGATGTAGGTTCGTAGGGTATACAAACAGGAGAACAGCTAGTTAGAATGGTATGATGTTGTTGGCATCCACTGGAGCCTGGCATCACCTGATCCATCGCCACCTCTGCCCATGTGGTCCCTGCTCACTACCACCATCACACCGTATCTTGACCATAAACACATACAAGGACCTATTCCCTAACCTACCTATTGAGACATAATGGCAATACTAACGGCTTATTATCAACCTTTTCTCTTTCTTAGCACTCGGACTCTATAACTAAGGTGCCGATAGCACTCAATCATGAAGAGAACTAACCAAGGCCGTATTCGATACTGTGAATCTCTCAATGAGTATTCATCCTCATGTAAGTATTCGTGACAAATGCTCTCTGACCCACTGCTAACCTTCTTACTGGCGAAATACACAGCAAGTCTGGACACTGATGAAACATATACTCTTCTTTCACGGGATTTGCAGCTTGTCAAATATCAATGGCCTGGCATCGCCCCTTTATGATCTCCAGAACTCAACAATAAATATCCTAGATATGGCCTTTCCCTGTAACAGGAATTTCTGTCGCTTTTTTCGGCACGTCAATGTGGATCAGACAAGCCTTTTCCTCCCCCTCCTCTTTTCTTTATTTGAAACAGGTCTACGAACTGCCTGCCAACAATACACCGTTCTTGTGGTTCTCCCCATCCACAAACCCGCATTCGCAAGTGTTCGTCCGATACCTTGGAGATGAACAACTACTTTGACCGCCATATCCTTTAACCAGCGTCATAAAGCCTACAATCAATGGTTCCTGCATGGTGATGGGGTGCATTACGTGGTTCCCGAACCAAGCATTTTCTTTAATGAGCAGGCGATGCCCCACAGTGTTTGACGATTGTGATAGCTAAATCGCGTTGCTGAATGGTGATAGGTCTGAGATCTATCATCGCTCCTAGTATACGTTTGGAATAAGTTAAAGTACTGAACCCATTGTGGATATTCGTCGTCATCAACGGTGCCGTCAGTGCCGTGCAGAAATTTGGACGTGGGTCTGAAAGAAGCACACTTTAAGCTTACCAGTGATAAGATCATAAGGTCGTTGGAGGTCCACTCATTCGTGACCTCCAACCTCCGGTTTTGTCAATTGACGAGCTACAGATTCCACCATCTACTTTTAGTCCACACTTCCCTTGTTTCTACCCGTGCATCCACGGTGTTCTACCGGCGGAGACTAGCCCTCGTTAGGCAACAATCGGCACATCTCCCGTTTATCAACAACAGAGCGAGTGGGGGATCTCTATCTAACCTATTGAACAGGATTGCAACACCCTCTAACTGGAATGCTGCTTTATCGTGAAGAGCATGATACCCGCTTTTGTCTCCAACGATCAATCTATATGGCTCGGAAAATGCAGGTACCGGGCTAGGCTTTCCCCTCCTTTCTCGGTTGGAGTAACCGTTCCTGGGAATAGTAGCTGAGCTTGATTTGATGCGGCCGACGTCTCACGATCTCCTTCTGTAGATATATAAGCAGTTCTCTCACTCTGCTTGTTTGAATTTCAACCCATCAGACTTCTAACCGTCACTCTTTTATCAGTACAGCCATTCTTTTCCTACTTGACATATCAACCCCATGAAGTCCGCTACACCCTTCCTCGCCGCAGCCGGCGTGGCTGCAGCCAAGAACTGCAGTGTCGACACCATTGCTCGATTCCTTCCCAAGAATGCAACCGTCTTTTACGCCAATCATTATGAAAAGGGATATAACTTCACCCCTGCCATTGAATACAACTATGGCCTGACTTCCGACCCCATGGGCATCAGCGCCTATGAACTTCCTCTTGCCGGCTGTGTTGCCCAGGCCAACATATCCCTGCCCAACAACACCCAGCACAGCGTCGGTCTAGTCCTACCCGACGAATGGAACGGTAGATTCATGGCCGTCGGCAACGGCGAATTCGCCGGATCTGTCGGCTGGTCTTCCATCATCAACACCATGTGGTACGGCTTCGCCAGTGTATCAACCGATACCGGCCACGAGGGCAACAATGGAAGCTTCGGCTACCACAACGAAGCTGCCCTCACCAACTGGGGCTACCGCGCCCTCCACGACGCCGTAGTCAACGGCAAGAAGGTCACCGAGGGCTACTACGGAAAGGACATCTCCTACAGCTACTACCGGGGTTGCTCCGCCGGTGGCAAGCAGGGCTTCAAAGAAGTCGAGATGTTCCCCGACGACTTCGACGGCGTAGTTGCCGGCGCACCAGCCTGGTGGACTTCTCACCAGCAGCTCTGGAACGTCCTCACTGCCATCTGGAACCTCCCGGAAACCGCCGACTACCACGTCAGCGACGCCCAAATGACCGCCGTCCAGGACGAGATCCTGAAGCAGTGCGATCCCCAGGACGGCCTGAAAGACAATATCCTGCAGAACCCCTTCGGCTGTGTCTTCGACCCCGTCCCCGTGATGTGCAACGCCACCTCCTCCAACGACACCTGCGTGACCCCTGCCCAACTCAAGACCGTCAACAAGCTCTTCAACCCCTGGTACGAAGCCAACGACACCCTAATCTTCCCCGGCTACACCCTGGGCACTGAAGTCGGCGCTCCCAGCCTGGACGACGACTTCGTCACCTACATCCAATATATGCTCCAGATCGGCGGCGACTGGACCTGGAAGGACTGGAACCCGGACCTCGTGGCCCTCTCCGACAAGATCAACCCCGGAAACGCCACAGCCGACGACTTCGACATCTCCCCGTTCTACAAGAAGGGAGGCAAGCTCCTCCACTACCACGGCTACTCCGACCCGTCCATCGCCACCGGCTCCTCCGTCTACCTGTACAACCACATCCAAGAAGCCCTCCGTCCCCAGGACATTCCCATCGACGACTTCTACCGCTTCTTCCTGATCCCAGGTATGGAGCACTGCACCAGCACGCCCTCCGACCAAGACGCCCCTTACTACATGAACGGAGACAGCCAGGCCGCTTCTCTCTCCGGAACCGTATTCGGAGTGCCCGGATTCAATGACCCCAAGCACGATCTCGTCCTGGCTATTATGGACTGGGTCGAGAATGGCACTGCCCCTGACTATCTCATCCCGACTAAGTTTAAGAACGATGATGTTGCTGATGGCGTCGACAAGCAGAGGCCGATTTGCCCTCATCCCCAGCTGGCTAAATACAAGGGCTCTGGTGATGTGGATAAGGCTGAGAACTGGTACTGCAGTACTCTCTACTAGGGAGCATGCCTTGCTTCTTCATAGGTGTATATGGATGGATGTTTGATTTGTTGTGGTTGGTGCTGTTTTGGTACCTGTTCGTGTGTATATAGTACGGACTGGGACCTTGAGGGTTCTGTATCATAATAGTGTAGTAGATGCTTGATACACTTTTGTAATATAAAATGTCCAAAAATGCTATCTGTATCTCAGGTTTTACGTGTCTCACACTCGTAGTATCTAAAACAGGTGCGGACATAGGTTAGAAGGATACATTGCTTTGCCTTCTACCCGAGTTAGCCATACATTTGAAGGCACTAGGTTGCTCCAAGGTCTAGGCAGTAGTTATCTCATACGTGGCTGAGAAGTCGAAGACTCTACTCACTCATTACGACAAAGTAGTACCTATTTCCAATGTCACCCAGTACTAAACACTCGAAGATACATGACTATTGAACCAATATCCTTCGTCCTACCTAATTCTAGATCTCCATATGCATGGCTCAGAGACGCCCATTCACGTCTTACGATACTTTGAACGCAATGACGCCAGTATCACCTCACCCAGTCCTCCAATAGTACCCGCCTTGCTGATAGCCGTCAGAGACAACACAGCACCTATGTTGCGACGAGACCAATTGCGAAGCTCAATCGTCATCAAAGAGTCAATAGGCAATTCCACCACCTGATCGTAGCTGAGGTCATGGGCAAACTTAGAGTACTCCTGTATACCCTTGATCAAGTACTCAAGTATCCTGTTGGCCATGCCATCGGTGTCGAGAATCTCAGGTTGTCTTTCGATTAGAGCTGAAAATTCCCGCATGGCTGCTGCATTGCTCGAGGACGACTGTGCTGGGCCTCTGTTGACGTCCTCGTCGAGATTCCGGTAGATGCAAAATCGCGCATCTTGTCCCCAAAGCGGACGGACCGAGAGGTCAGTCAGGGATTTGGTACTGCTCATACCAACGATGATATTGTTTGGCGCTCTGATGGTACCATCAGCTGTACGCAAGGGGGCCCTTGATTGACACTTGAGAATAGCGAGTTCGAATGCGTCCAGAACTTCCTGCTCCTGCAGAAGGCGTACGGATCCAGAGCTCATCCTCTCTCGTAAATTTGGGTCTTGTGTGGCGATGTATCCCACATCTCCCACGGCGCCGAGGTTGACGACCAAGGCGGGAAGCCCAAGCTGCAGGCGATACTGCGTGAAAGAGGACATGAAAGCATTGGCTGAGGAATAGTTGATTTGACCTGGGACACCCAAGACACCTGAAATGGAACCACAGAGGACAAAGAATCTCAGGTGAGCATCACGACCTTGTAACGCATGATGCAGATTCCAAGTGCCTGCGACCTTGCAGGCCAACACATCTTGCCAGTCCTTATGTGTCAGATTTTGGATGAAATGGTCCTAATCAATTAGTCTTCAAGTCAAGGCATCGAAGGGAGTTATATGCTTACTCGAAGCACCATAGAGAGTTGGAGGATTCCACCGATAGGGCGAGGGCATGAGCGAATGGCGGCTTTCACATCCTCCAAAACGGACACGTCGGCTTTGACCAGTACAACCGTGCATCCCTGGATCTCCAGTTCATGTGCAAAAGCCTGGTCTCGAGCAGATGTACCTGCGGACCGTGAGAGAAATACCAAGTGTCGGGCGCCCTTCTCCACCATCCAGGTCGCAAGTGTCTGTCCAATGCCCCCTAGACCACCGACTAAAATATAGGCCAAGTCGGGTGAAAGGGCTGACTGTCTTCGTGACCGAGCAACATTGAGGCCATTGGTATTCTGAGGCATTTTTATCAAGATTTTACCAATGTGGAGGCCGCTTTGCATGTATCGGAATGCTTCTTTGACATTGCAAGCCTCGAACACCTTCGATGGGCGGATTGGAGATATTTTGCCCTCTGCAAGGAGATCCATCACTCGAGACGTTAAGCTGTTAGACCAAGGTCAGCAGCAGTTCATCAATAAAAAGTAAGCATCTAATTACCTTGCAAAGGCTCCAGGTTTCTGCCCCAGTCTTATGAGATCCACACCAAAAAAGGCCCGGTTACCCCCGAAAGCATCCATTGGCAATTTTCCGTGCTCGAGAATATCTCGTTTACCAATCTCTATCATCTTACCAAATTCTGCAACGCATGACCATGATGCATGCAACAGCTCTCCAGCCAGCGAGTTGAGCACAACGTCAACCCCGCGGCCACCCGTTTCACGTAGTATTCCCGGAAGGAAACTGCTGTCTCTCGAATTAAAGATCCGATGTCGCGGGATATGAAACGTATTGACAAGATGCAAAGCTTTTTCCTCGCTGCCAACCGACGCATATATCTGATCGATATCAGTACCCCCATTATCCTGATCTTGGTGAAATGGCATGTGGACTTACTTCGGCACCAAGCATCTGGCACAAGTTGATTGCAGCCAAGCCAACACTTCCACATGCTGCATGGACCAGCACAGACTATAGAGAGTAAGCTCTTAACATCTTGAATACTAGCACTGATTAGAATCGGTAACCTACCTGACCCTTTTCTAGCCGAGCAATGTCTGTCAAGCAGTAGAGGGCTGTTCCGTATGCCACAGCCAGTGAAGCAGCATCCTCCAAGGAATGGCACGCTTGTAGACGCACACAGCTGGAAACAGGAACACACACGCGCGAGCAGAAAAGCCCAGGCTGAAGCAGCATAACCTTATCGCCAGGCTTCACTTGCTCCACGTCGCTGCCACATTGGCGGACGATGCCACTAGCTTCGACCCCAAATTCATCTTTGCTCGCCATGAATCCCAATTGAATCATAATATCCTAATCTTCAGTCAATCGCCTTTCAATAATATACACGCCAAGGAACTCTTACTCTGAAGTTCAAGCCAACATAACTGACATCGACCATAACTTCGTGTGGCCCAGGAAGACCGAGTTCGTGTTCGACCCAACCAAGAGAGTTCATTGAACCGTACGTACTGACGTCTAATTTGATGGGAACTGTCGGATCCGGCTCCCGAAGAAGACAGTCAGAAAGGGACTCCCAATGGAACCTCGGGACGTAAACGGTCCCATTCTGCAAAGCGAACTCGTAGTCTATGTCGGTCGTGTCTTGACCATCAGTTGCTTCAAAAAATTTTTCGCATACTCTCAGAGTAGGCCTGATTGCGGTCTTGTTGAATTGGTCTATTTGCAATGTACCGAAATGGAGTGCTTCCTCTTGTCGAACTGTTCGTGATGCACCGAGTACAATTCCGAATTCAGGATCGTGGCATCCAAGTTCGACGGACGGGGTAATCCAAAGGATGCGAGGACAACACTTGATCAATGACTGAAACCAGCCCCAGCTCTGTATGTCTATGTCATTGAAGAAGGGTTTGTCGAGATCCAAAAAGGAAATAACGCATTGATTAGGAGGTAATGCTTCTCCGAGTATGCATCGCTCGGTGTGATAGCCTGCCTGCTCAAGTACGGCTTCCACATTGCATATCCAAGGGTGATAGTGTCTCTTAGTCGTGCATAGAAGGTATATCGAACGTGTTTTCTTCACTGTATTCCAGTCTGAGATACGCGAGATAATATTGTAGTGCAATGGATAGGGAAAGCTAGCGTCGTATGAATATGTGTCAACCCCGGTGAACCCTGCCCGCAGAAGTGAATTATGCCATGCTTCAAGGGGCTGACAGTCTCCTAACTGGGCGTTGAATTTGTCACACCCAGCAAACGACAACAACCTCTTGAATATAGTCAGTCTTATTGTGGTATTGACAGGATCGCTGGCCGACCTACGAATGTATTTTCCATGATAGGGAAATCTTAATTATAGTTAGCACTTGAACAATACGTAGACAATCTTTGTAGGCTAACCTGGACTTGGTATGTGAAGGAGAAGGCTCCCGTTATTTGTGAGGAGTCTCTTGATGTGCTGTAAGGAATCTTCCAGTCCTGATTTCTCAAGACACATCTTGAAGTGTGTTAGCTCAATGCCGGTAAACCAGAAGTGGAATCACCCACTCTAGACACTATCACCAAGTCAAAAGCGCCTTCCTGAAATCCTTGCAGTAGTGGATCTCGGGTGATGTCCAGCTGTTCAAAATTAAGATGCGTATTACCGTCTAAATGGCTTTTAAATTGATCATCGATGATACTCGTGCTCGTGATTGTATAGCTTGAGTATAGTCTTTCGCCTATTGACTTGAGCTGTGAGAGGACTGAGGAGGTGAAAGATGTCTCACGGGCTTCTATCTCGAGAACTCGTAGCGTCGGTTTGGAATGTGAGACCAGAGAAAGCCAAGCGGACAGGTCACTCGTGGGCGACAGCTTGGAGCACTCTGCCAGACTGCGCAAACTTGATACTGATTCAGTGTCACAGAAGCCTCGGATGACATCCAAGGTCGAGTTTGAAATGCCCTTCAACAAGTCTGAAACATGCTTCAATCCCTCAGATTCGAGAGTCTCGTTTAAAGCTCCAACCTCCTTCAATAGATCGCCATCCTCTAGTGTTGCCCACGTTTTTGCCTCTTCGACAGTGGTCAGCTTTCCGGTTAGTATATTCTCGACCTGAGCTTGGATCCAGCCTCGATAGTCCTTTGACTTCTCCGAGAACGTAACTGTATGTTGGAGAAGTCGATGTACTTGAATCATATTGATTGTTGAAGCTGCAATGATCGTGCGCACTTGTGAATCAGTCAAGCTTTTGAGACCAGAAAGCTGGTCCTGGGCTGTGATCAGATCCATGTCCGGGCGCCATTCGCCATATGTTGCCAAAGGAATGTTCGTAGACCCAGCTTTTATGCTGCTCTCCAATGGAACGAATAGAACTCCTTTCATCGAGAGTATTCCTGCATTACCTTGGCCTGTATTATCTATTAAGGTGACTTTGGTCTTGGGCTGGCTCACAGCGGGACTCTCCATAGACGCTGTTACCTTCACCAACGGTCGGTTCCGACCGATCTGAATAGTATCCACAAACACAGGAACGTGAAGCCGTGAGTCCTGCATTGATTTCCCTTTTGAAGCTGCGACACTGAGGAGTTGTAAGCCTTTGTCAATTGTAGTAGGGTGCACAGCATGAGTGTCTTCAGTCCGGAGGACTGCTGTTGCTCTGTAGCTTAAGGGGTCTGCTCGAATGCTCTCCAAACCTCTAAAGGCGGGCCCATACTCCAAATCAAGTTTTCGCAACTCTTGGTATAATTTTTTTGAAGTCATGGACCGTGCGCATTCATGATCTGAGTCCAAATCCAGATCAAGCTGTGCTGTTCCAGGTTCGGCCTGACATACGGCATGTTTGATCCACTCGATACCATTGTAGGACACAATGCAGAATTCGTAGGACGCAGAGGCTACTCGATCACTGATCTTGACAGGCTTGGCGCTTGTTACAATCTCAATCCTTTCCCATTGGTGGAGTAAAAGAGGAGCCTGAATGCACAGGTTCCGGATCGTGCACTCTTGCATGCTGGATATCTGGCGGACTGCTTCGTTGATCATTGCAATGTACCCTGCGCACGGAAATTGGATTTCTCCCATGATGCAGTGGTCACCAAGCCATGGCACATCTACTAGGCTTAGTAGGTTCCTCCAGGATGGTTCAATATCACTTGACTCTAGCGTCCGGGAACCTAGAAGTTCATGGCGTGAATGCTGACGAAACCTCCAGCTTTTACTAAGCCGACTTTCCTTCCAATTCAGGCTCTGTCGGTCCCATGGATATGGCGACAGGCAGCTAACAAATTGACCTTTGCCATTGATTGCTTCCAGGTCAATATCATATCCAGTTGAGAATAGCTCTCCCGCCACTTGCAACAAGCAACGTGCTTGGCCTTGATCAGTGAGAAGGGTGGGAATGTATTTGTTCGCTTGCAATGTATGCTGAGCAAGTATTTGGCGCAGAGGTGCTGAGAGAGAACAGTTGGGTCCGACTTCGACGAAAGTCTTCGATATATTGTTATTAGAAGCAAGGAGAGACTCGACAGCTCTGGCGAAAAGGACTGGAGACTCGAGGTTGGCTGCCCAATAGCCAGCGCTAAGCTGAGTGGGATCGTTGACTACCGAGCCCGTAAGTGTCGAATAAAACGGTATCATATTATCATTGAAAAGGATATAAGGCTCAATCAAGTCTCGAAAGACAGCCGCCGCTTGCTTCATATCGGCTAATGTCCAGGTCAGTAGATGTTTCGCTCAGAGAGTGCAGAAAGGAAGCTAACGGGAATGGTAAGCCACGCGTATAGGCAGCTTTCTGGTAAAAATGTCTGGATTTTCAGCCTTGACCTGATCCACAACAGCTGCTAGACATTCTCGGTTGCCAGAGATATTGACCGTCTCAGGGCCATTCTCACATGCCACCACGAGTCCATCTTTGAGATACTTCTTGACCGCAGTCACTCCTAAGCCAACAACAGCCATTCCTCCGGATAGTGGGCAAGACATGGCGCAAAGGCCCCGGTAGTAGGCTACTATTATGGCCGTTCGAAGGGGAATCGCTTTCGCCGCATAAGCAGCTCCTACTTCACCGCTGGAATGGCCGATTACAGCCGCAGGCTGTATACTCCAACTTTCAAGAAGATTTACCAGTGCAATTTGCACAGCAGCAGATAGGGTCTGTGAAAATACAGGCTCCTCCATCTTCTGTGGGTCTTCCAGCGTTTGGAGTTCATCTGCAACTGTTAGTACCAACGGAGACCCGATGTAGTATGTCAAATGGCAATGACAAAAGAGCGCGTTTCTTACCAACGATGCTCCATTTGGGAGGCTCAGGCAACTCTTGCAATATTTGGTCCATAGTGAGACAGTCGAGCTTGAAACTCGGGAATGCATCCATTAATTCTCTCCCCATGCCGCACCACTGCGAACCCTGACCGGAGAACGCAAATACTATGTCGCTCATGGGAGAAGTAGATGCATTTCGAGTCAAACGAGGTTCATCAGTAGCTTCATTACCACTAGTTACCATAAAGGTACGGTAAGGGAGGTGTACCCGACACACTCCGAGGGTGTGGGCAACATCAGAGATCAGGGAAGGCTTCTCAAGTATGTACGATGTCACTGCTTCGCAGCGAGCCTGCAGTGCTCTTTCGCTTGCAGCAGAGACCACAAGTAGGCGGCTTCTATGAGGATGTCCCGAGACAGACTCTGTAGCCTCATTCCTCGGGCTAGGCCATGAGTCCAGAATAGCCTATGGGATGAAGTGAGCAATGTGGCCTTCTGAACTGTTCATTTGGCAGACTCACATGTGCGTTGGCACCACCAATGCCGAAACCGTTAACACTAACTCGTTCCTTCCGATCAGAAGGCCACGGAATTGGCTCGGTAGGAACTTCTAGGCGTCCTTTTTGAAAGGGTACTGGGCGAATATAGTCAGCCTAGGTATTGGTAAACCAGTCGATAGAGTAGATTCTCACTCTTGGGATTAGGTTGGGCAAAGTGCATGCTTGGTGGAATGATGCGACGCTCCAGGGACAGTATAGCTTTTATCACTCCTGTGAGACCCGAGGCACCTTCGCCGTGACCGAAATTGGTTTTAACCTAAATACATTAGAATTAGCATTGACTATGGCTGTTTTTAGTGCACTTGGTGTGGTACCGATCCAATGTACATTCCTCGCGAACCGAAGACTCGGGCAACTGCTGTTGTCTCGATTACATCTCCAATTTTGGTGCCGGTTCCATGGCATTCGACGAAGCATGTTTCTGAAGGATCTCCAATTTCCGCTTTTTGGTAAGCTTTTTGTATCAGTCGCTCTTGACTTTCGATGTCTGGGGCAAATATCTTGGTCGACTGCCCATCATAGTTTGCCGATGTTGCCCTGATGACTGCACGTATGCTATCCCCGTCTGCGATTGCTCGGCTCAGGGGCTTGATGTAGATTGCATTAACGGCCTCTCCTCTCCCGTAGCCATTAGCTCTAGCATCAAATGCCTTGCAATAACCATCCGGAGATAGAACAGCGTTGTCCGACATGTTGATTGTCATAGATGGCGTTAGAATCATATTGGTTCCGGCTACGATGGCGGAGGAACAACTACCATCGTTTAGGGCCTGACAGGCCTCATGAAGAGCTGTCAAGGACGATGAGCATGCAGTCATAATAGTCGCACTATTCCAAATTAGAGCGGCGGAATAAGAGGGCATAGCCCTCCGTCGCGAACGATAAAGACCTACCTTGGGCCCTTCAGATCGAATTGATAAGAGACGCGGTTGGACAGCGTGTACGCCCCATTAGCAAAGGCATGCACACGAGGTATTGACAGTGTCTCTTTTGCTGCGATCTCATGCCAGTCCTCACCAAAAACACCAACGTAGCATCCAATATCTTTGCCATTCCAGCCTGTCTGGCCAGCATTTTCCATACACTCCCAAATGACCTCCATCAACAAAGTCTGTTGTGGATCTAATTCGTCCATTTCAAAGCCAGGAATCGCCGGGAAGAAGTTCAAGTCAGCATTCCCGATGCACTCATCTTCAAGGAAGTATCCTCTTCGCGTCCTCACTGCGCCGGGTTTATCCGCGCTATAGAAACCGTCCACATTGTATCGGCTCTTGGGGACCTCTGACGAACAATCCCTTTTCTCGATAAGTGCATCCCAGAACTGCTCTGCCGTTCGAACGCCGCCGGGGAGGCGCATCCCCATTCCCACAACTGCGATAGGTTGGCTGGAAAGGGCCGCAAAGCCATTGGTAGGCTCTTCATTATTACCGATGTTCGGATTATCGTTCACACATTTCTTGGTCTGGAAGGTTGCAAATTGGTAAGCAACCTGCATAGCACAAAACCGTAGGTGGACATGGTGGTAGTCTACTCACCTCCATGACCACCTGATGGAGCCTATTGAGACACACAAAAGTCGGATAGTTGATCACAGAACATCAGAAGGCTAACACCCGTCAGATGTGCGGAATTTCGGGCGCTAGAATGTGGTGAGGCACGGGCTGTGTTTATCATTAGCCTGTCTCCGGATCAATTTCCACACTGATCTGCCAATGTTTTCTTAATTAGAACTCCTTGCATCCACGCGTATGGGAACAGGGCCGACTTACGTAGTCCCCTGCATGAAGACTGCAATACGTAAGCATGGAGCAGTCTCAATTATGGAGGCATATCACTTTCTGACTCTGATGTCTTGCAAAATAGCTCGGGATCCATAACCGTTCATAGAAGCACAAACAGATTCGGTCCAGACTTGAAGAAACAGGAAAATGAACTGATTGAACTCCACTGCATGAATGATATTCCTAAGACACGCTGAAAAATATTCTGGTGTGTAGCCCTAACAAGCCATGATCCGCATGCAGATATGTAAGGGGCTTTTCATGGAATCTATCCCTGGCGACGCCTCAAGCGAAGTATAAAGCCATCGTTAGTGACTGACACGTCGTACCTTGCAGAGTACATTAAATCCTGCATACGAAGGACCTATTGACTGTCAGCCAATTACACTCAATCAACTCACCGTTTCTCCCACGATGCTCTTCCGCAACATTGCCTTCTACCTCACTGCTGGGGCCTGTCTCGCGGTATCCCCTGTGCTGGGCGCCAAAGACATCAATCAGGCTGTCTCGGATATGAACGACCTTACCACATCCATCAAAAATGCCAGACAGTCCCTGGATAACTACCAGGGAGAAATGCTTCCCAGCCTCAAGGTTAGAAGTTCGGTGCAGACAGCCAAGGGTGCCGCCCAGAAAGCTCGCCAGAACCTAGCTCAGCAAGACGAGCCTTTCAATGATGATGAGGCCGAGCAATATTACCAGGCCTTCCAGGAAATGTGCCCGGAACTCCTGGACGCAGTGAAGTCATCACAGAACAAGGTATGGTGCCCTTTGCGCCCCGACGACACTGATTCGAAACGCTAATATCTTTCATGTACAGGCGCCTCTATTCAAAAAGGCTGGGGTGGCATCATCTGCGAGGGCAACGCTTGATACTCTCCGGGACGAGCACTCCAAATTTGGGGAAGAAGCGCAAAAGCACGTCCCTGCGGACGTCTATGCTAAGGCAACTCCCTGTTCGGACCAGATCAAGCAGGCTTTTGATGACAATGACAAAGCTCTGTCTTGAGGGAGTGCATAGTCGATTCTGAGTATGTTGACTTCTACATACTCATATTGCGAGACTTCTGTGTCAGTAATGGGTGTGTTGAAGGCAATCCTTCCTGTTCATTCGATAACTCCATGTATTTCACAGAATGTAGTGGATTCTTCTGATATCTGAGATTTGATCGCACGTCTAAAACCGATGAAGCGTAAGATAGGCAGAAGTCATGTCAGGTGTACCTTCCTGCATAGGCTTGAAATCCGCTAATCACGAGACACAGCGTTTATCTCACCCGTAATTGTAGTTGGTTGGTTGTTTGTAAATAACAGTTACGTATCATCTAGCTGCTTACATTAGCCTACATTACACCTTACTTGCTCAGCAGCAGATATGGAATGAAGACTCAACAACCATTCGAAGTTTCTGGCCGTAAAGCAAGCTTTCCCCGAAGCTACACAATTGTCGATCCGAACCTTAAACCGTGTAATGCCCATTCCGAAGACTACAAAGTTTGGTCTGGCATCCCCTTTCCTTTGCCCTTCAGCCCTTGCATACCATGTGACTTGGCGTCTATTCCAGAGGGGGTCGGATAACCCTATAGGGTCAGGCGATGTTTGTTTACAAGTATCAAACCGCATCCAGACACTCGGTTGCATTCATTCTTTCAGGCTTATTCATAGAATGCTATATACAGAATGGGAACTATCTACAATAGCTCCAATGCCAGGCAGTGTGAGACACCGACTCAATCTGGCATGATCTGCCACCGAAGATCTGTTCTCGAGGTCTTTCAATGTAGGATGACATGACCCGCTACCAAAGATGCGTGTCTTTCGAGATCGTGATCAATAAAAGGATGGTCTTGGGATGTTCAAGATTCACACCATGTCTGGCAGAACCTATAGATGATGCTACTATGCTGACCAGACAGATAGAATGTACAACTCATCTCAGAGATCTGTCATCAATACACTAAGTGCCACTACAGAGTATGAGGTTAGATAATATCATTTAAATTAACTTTAAAGTTTCTTGGGTGCTTTTACTACATCGTCTTCATGACCATAACTCCCATGTAAAATCACCGACACAAAGAAATGACAATCAAAGAAAAGAAAAAACAATCGTTCCACCCTGAACTACATACCACGACCTGCCTGCCAGATCAACATTCCAACTGGTGCTTCCACCACACTGTAAGATCAGTCAATCCAATCTCACAGCATCCATCCAGTTACCTCCATTTTGCGCCACATATTCCCTCATCTGCGCAACCCAAGACACTGAATTCCTATCCACAGGAAAGAAAACATGACCACGATTGCAAACAAAAAATTCCACAAACATATCATGCGGACTCAGGCCTCTTCTTCTCAGCTCTAGCAGAATGCATTCATCGGGGCGACGTAGCCTGACCCTGTTTTCTTCACCCACTCCCACTCCACGCTTCTTGCCATACCACTCATACTGCAAACTGCCCGCGTCCTCAATCGGCACGCCGAAAATATCCCTTTCCCCCTGGGTAGCAGTTTCAGGTGCGTATTTCCAGCGCACATACTCAGCCAAAACATCCATAGGAGTCTGTAACACTGTTCCCTGGATATATTTATGTAGGAAGGTAAGGGTAGGCTGTGCCATCAGGAGTCGTCGGATACTATTGCTTTGCTGGTCGCGCTTCTGGCGCAAATACATATCCAGTTGGACAAGGAAGAGTGTAGCGAGAAAGATATCCCCATCTTGCCAGACGCATCGGTTACGGATCGTCCACTCCCGGCGCTCGTTGTCTGGGATATCCATCAAAGCCCAGATTTTCAAGATGGGTTGATAGGCTGCCGCCGGGAGGTTATAGCCAGCCTGGTGGAGGAGGACTATGATATCTAACACAACGCTCTCGCGATATGAAAGCATTCGGAGCCATGGGATGGACGGTACGAGGACATCAAGGTTATACTGGCGGTCTTGAGGTTGGAAGGTACGCCACTGTCTGGGTTGGGCGCACAATTTAGGATAACAGAGGACGGGGAAGGTAATGGAAGAGAGATGGTGACGTGCTGCTGCATAGGTTGAGGTAATATGTCCGATATATGCGCAGAGGAAGTCGTGAATGGGTCTAGATAGAGCACCTATGTTGACTAAATCATTGATGTCGAGGTAATTGGTAAGGACAAGAGCGAGTTGAGGGTAGTATGCGAGATGTCGCAGGAGGTCATATCCCCCATGGGGGAGAATAGGGATTAGAAGTGGAGGGGGTGGCTGAACTCTGGCGTTTTCATCCAAAGCCATATTTAAGGCTGGCTGGCCAATTACCCGTGGCTGCTGTGGTACAGAACTGGCTTCCGGATGGTCGATAGCTCGTGGCTGCTGCGGTACAGTCCTGGCTTCTGAACGACCAAGATCTCGTGGCTGCCGTGGCATTGTTCTGGCTTCCGGGCGGCAAATAACTGTTGGCTGCTGTGGGAGAGTCATGGTTTCAGGATGGTCGATGGCTCTTGGCTGCTGTTGTACATTTCTGACATCAGTCCCATCTGGGTTCAACGCACTAGCAGGCACTGGTATGAGATTATTGCCCGAAACCCCAGTCTGGGTAGCAATTTGCGGCCTTGCTTCCACTCTCCCGGCTGGCTGAAGGGGTATGGATGCCAACTGATCCTGAGGGATTGGCTGAAAGCTGCCAGTGAATTGTGCAGGGGGAATTTTCGGCACCTTGATACCTTCGTTGGTTATCTGTACAATAGCCGGTGTTTTCACTTTTGTGTTGCTTCCCTGCGGGCACATAGGTATGATGTTCTCTGGCTGAATACCGGCGATTAACTGCTGGCGGATTAGATATGCCTGCAGCGCTAACTGGGGGTTAATGTTTGCTCCCAATTGTTGGGGTTGCTGTGCTGGCACTGCGGAGGATCCCTGTTGCTGGTTGGAGTTCTGTGGGGGTGGGGGGATTTTTGGTGGCCCAGAGTGTTTCGAGACGAGATTTGAACGCCCAGGGTTGACCTGTACTTGTGGAGGATGCTGCGGTCGAGAAAGGTTCTGTGCTCGATGGGAAGTTTTTGCCCGGGAGCGATTCTGCACTTGAGGAGTATTCTGCATTCGAGGGGGGTTCTGCACTTGACGGGAATTCTGCGCTTTAGAGGGCTTCTGAGACTGAGAAGCATTCTGCACTTGAGGAGCATTCTGCACTTGAGGGGGAATCTGAACTTGAGGGGGAATCTGAACTTGAGGGGGAATCTGAACTTGAGGCGTAAGCTGTACTTGAGGGGGGTGCTGTGCTTGCGGGAGATAATACTGTGCTTGAGGGAGATACTGTGCTTGTGGGGAATACTGCGCTTGAGGGGAATACTGCGCTTGGGGGAGATACTGCGCTTGATAGGGTAATTGTGCTGGATGAGTGAACTGTTGTCGCTTTCGAGGAGGGAGCTGTGTTGGAAGAGTAAGCTGTACTTGAGTGTAGCGCTGATCACAGCCGCTCGCATAAGCACCAGGAAGGCTCAATGTGCTCTGTGTGCTATGTGCTCTAGTACGACGGGCATCGCTGCACTGGTTCGGTGTCTGAATGCTCTCTCTAGAGCCCGCAAGGAAGAGCAAGCACTCAGCGGCATCCACGTCCTCTTGGGTAGTGGGAGTAGTCATTTTGTGAATGTGTCACCGTGCAAGGCCAATCAGAAAAGCACGAAGAGGCTGGCGCGGAGCACTGCAGTGATCAGTTGGATCCGCTTGTAGAACGGGGGTGACTCTGAAGAAGAGGCCTTATATGAACGATGCGATACTCGCATGTCAACTATCCTGAACAAAGTGCTGACCGGGGATACTTGGTTGTCAACACCACAAAAAGAGAAGGTTGGGGAGCAGTAGTAGTCGATGAGGAACCCCAGAGTAATTAGATGTGTGTTGGTATACAAAGCAGTGAATAGATATAAAGTTGTCATGGGAGATGGAAAACACTGTTTCCCTATGTAGTGAATGAATGAATGCCAAGTCACTTTAATTCACTGGCTGGAAGGCTGAGTAGATAATAGTATACCCTACAATCAAGGTGTGTACAGTACCGTTGGTACTGTGATATTAATGCTCTTATAATGCATTCCATGTTAGGATTATGCGGTAGTATTGAGTATATTCGCATGCATATATTTCATCCGCAGCTGTGTCACTATACCTCTAACCCAGAACCCATGAGAGTCTTTGTGGTGCTATTGTTTCTCCTAAGAGTTGCTTTAACATGAAGACTTAAAATGTTGTAATCAAACGCTTTAGTATAGAAGGAAATACAAATTTGCTTGCAGTATATACACAATAGAGTGCTTTAAGCAGACTGAGCTGAATAGTCAATTGTTGAGATTGATCTTATCTCGAATATACATAGCTGTTTGCTATAAGAATTCCACAGCATAACGTCGTCCAGACATCCCACATATCCCTATATCCAGTTGAGAAGATATTGAAACAAATGTTGAATCAACCTCGACACAGCGCCAAATTTTGTAGCCGAGGTGTACGGCAAGAGCCGCCCGCCTGCCCTAATTCATTCCCCGTTGTTGATCGAAACAAACGAGCGAGGGTAGCAGATGACGATAATCGGTGCATCGCAATCGCAGGACAGAATATATCTATACAAGTAATATTTTCAAAGCCAAGACAGTCCAAACGCAAAGAACACTCCGTCCGCGCGGCGTAAAATAGAATGCCAATCCAAGAACCTGTTGAAAGGTGACCGCCAAAACTCCGTGAAACAAAAATACCATCCACTGTTAAATCGAGGGGGGTAAGAAGTAGTAAGTGTCGTAAGGAAGTTGAGTAGGCATGAGAAAATTATCGGCGGTGCAGCAGAGTCAGGAACTCCTCCCGGGTCTTCGCGCTCGACCGCATGCAGCCAAGCATGCAGCTGGTCGTGGTGGTGCTGCTAGTCTTTTGCACACCACGCATCACCATGCAAAGGTGGGACGACTCCATGACAACACCAACACCACGGGGTTTCAAAACCTCAGAAATAGCCAGAGCGACTTGCTTGGTCAAGCGCTCTTGCACCTGGAGACGACGAGAGAACATTTCCGCCAGACGAGCCAACTTGGAGAGGCCAAGCACGCGGCGATCAGGGATGTAGCCAATGTGCATCTACCAAAAAGGTGTCGGTTAGCATCAATTCCCCTCATACCCGAGAAACCAGTCTTACCTTTCCAGTGAAGGGAACCATGTGGTGCTCGCACAGCGAGAACACCTCGATATCCTTGACAATCACCAGCTCGTCATGATCCTCATGGAAGACCGCACCATTGACAAGATCCCGGACATTCTCCTCATAGCCCTTGGTAAAGTAGAGCATGGCCTTGGCATATCTCTCTGGGGTCTCGCGCAGGCCCTCTCTTTCCGGGTCCTCTCCGACACACTCCAAAATCGTCCGAACAGCTCCTGCGAGCTTCTTAATGCGCTCCTCTGTCTCTTCGGGCGACGACTCCAGTCGCTCCCTGGTACCGGGGCCTGAGGAATGGAAGTGTTAGATCTCGAAGATACCCAATCGCATCAACAAACACTTACAAGGCCAACTCAGTCCATCGAAGTCAATTGGAGGGAAGAGGGTGTAAGGGCTTGCTGGTCTGCTGACAGTCGCAGGCGGGGTCAATGCACCGGCCTCATCTCTCGGATCGCGGGGAGGATCGTTCAATGTCGGCCTGAATCGCGCAATTAGTGAATGAATTGATACCATCCCGCAGATGCGACATACTTAGCAGAGGTAGACCCCCGGGGGGTATCATCTACCAGGGACTCCCCGGAAGGGTGAGAGGCAGAGGCAGGCAGGTTGAACTCCACCGGGATGCGGGGAGTGAACGACGAAAGGATGGAGGAGTTGAGACTTTCCCTCTCCCGAGCGTCGCGCGAGCTGGTAGAGGGGCTGGTAGAGACGTGGAGAGGAGAGCCGCCATTCAGCATATGAGAGGGTATGGCAGACCTAGGCTTCGGGCCCGGAGGAGGGGGAGACGTTCCAGAGCCCATGATTATTTTGGTGTGAGGAGAAAAGTAGGAAGGGAGCAGAGGGGAACTGAAAGACGGAGGAGATGTGGGTATTGGCGGCGTAGACAATAGTAGGTTAAGCAACGCCTTGGGGATTGAAGAACGGTTGGAGGAAGTGAGAGAGGAGAACAGAGGGTTACAGCGTCAGAGACATGGCAGTAAGCACAAGGAGGGAAAAGGATTCTGGAAGGAGGAAGAGGATTAGTGTAAAAACCGAAAAAGCTAAGAATGACTCCGACCTTCGAAGGGGCGGCGACTCAATGATTTGATTTCCCTTTCGAACCCCTCCGCTTTTTCGGACGGCGGCGTGATCGCTGTGTTGACCGCCTTTGCCTTGCAGCCACTCACAGGCATCTTGGCGGGGCTGATTAAGCTTCCTCTCCCCCAATTCCCTGTCGAGAATTTCCCCTCCATAGTAGTAAGATTTTCCAGGCTAATTCTGTCACTGATTCTGCTTGTTGCTAGGAATGCTTAGTTTTAATAATGACTAAATGTGGGACTGCTCGCCATTGCATACATATATATTGGATAATTAAAATTGGTAAACCCGTCTATCTGAACCCACCTCCCCTGCTATCTTGCAAAGAAATCCATGCAGCTCGGTCAATGCGGCTCCGATTGGCAGCGGCAGAAAAACGCTCCGAAGTGGGGCACCAATCATCATGTCGACATCACGCGGGATGATGCCTGAGGCATTCTACCCAAGAAAGGGAAACCATTGTCTGGGACGGATGAATGATGCAGTACTAAGTACTTAAGCTAGGCTTCATATGTTACATTGCAGCCACTAAACTCCTGAAATCCGACTGTGCAGCAAAATTCGTTGTCATATGTTTGTTTCCCACTTTCTCGCTGTGTTTGTAGCAACCCCATGAAGAAGTACATGAAGTGAGACGAGCGAGCCATTTCCTTTAGGTGCCAGCAGTGATGCAGATTTACATCTAAATCTGGTAGCTCATGGCTCCAACTCTTCGGTCGGCACATCCTCCAGATCCTTGCCGACAATCGCATCTGCCACCTTCCACACCTGCAGCAGGTTGTCCTCAGCCGCCGAGCAGAGCACCCACGGGTCATTCAGGTTCCAGCTGAAATCCGAAATGCGGTTTGTGTGGCCGCCGTGCATGAACAGACTAGAAACAGGGTCAGCAGAGTAACATGGTACCATATGGGAAGCGTTACGTACAGCTCGGGAGGACCATCCTGGGCATCCTCGGGGGTCTGCTCCTCACCAGTCCGGCTAAGATCCCAGAACATGATCTTGCGGTCATAGCTGGCACTGGCCAGTACGCTCTCCTCAAATGGATGCCAAGAGAGCGAAGTCACGGAGTCGTTATGACATTCGAGCGCATGCAGTTTGGTCTTCAGATTACGTAGATCCCACAGGCCGATCGACTTATCAGCCGATCCGGTGGCCAGGACCGTTTCTGCGGCAGGGTTGAACGCAACGGCGTTGATGGCATCACGGTGCTGACCCTCCGCTGAGGCAGCCGCACGTGTGGTTTCGGCCTCACGCACATCGAGAATTTGAAGTGTGATATCATCGGATACCGTTCCAATGAGCGAAGAATGCAGAGGATGATATTGAACATCGTTGACAATGGAAGAATGGTGGGTGTACGTCCGAACAGGCTTAAGTGCCTTGTTGCCCTTCGTGTATGTCGTCAGATCCCTGCACAGCGGTTAGCCCCTGAGCAATCAAGTACCGTCTAAAAAATCAAAGCTTACCAAAGACGGACTGTCTTGTCCTCGCTACCTGTAGCAAGGTGACCAGTAGTGTGTGGACTCCAGCTGAGACCAAAGCCCTCGCGAGTATGGCCGAGCAGTTCCATCTGAGGGTTGACTGTGCCTGTAGGCAAGCTCGGGTGCTTTGAGCGATCCCAGATCATTACACGGCCATCTGTGCACATGGTGGCAATGATGTTGGGGTTCTGTGGTTGGTATCGCGCCTTGTTGACTTCACCCTTGTGATCAATCTTTTGCACAATGTTGAACTTAATTTCCATAGGCGCCTTCTTTGAGCTGCCACCGTATCCGCCAATCTCCCCACGCTCTTCATCATAGTCATCTGGGTTAGGCGCAGTCGGATTAGGGAGCTGTACATGAGCAATCTGCAGGTAGTTTTGCGCATCACTCGAGGTATGAGTGCCAATAAGCAAGCGATGGGTCGAGTAAGGCTTATCGGGAACACTGCCGAAACGTTAAAATCCATAAGGAAATGAATGGAATGGGCGCGCATACTCTTGTTTATCAGGTAGCCATTGTGTTGTGAGGGTGGGCCATTCTAATGCCGTACTCAGGATCATATCATAAAGGAAAGGTGCGTTCTTCTTCCATGTCTTGTATTCTGTTCCACCCATTAGTTAGGTCGGGAGACACCCCACTACAGATTGGGCAACGTACCTTCGTTAATGATCTTCTCCTCAGTGCGCTCCTCCTCCTGCTCTTCTTGCTCCTCAATGAAACCTAGCGGGAGGAAGGATTAGTTAAGCTCGCGCAACAGAATCCGGGGGGCCACCTCTCACCATCATCGTAAGGCTCCATGGTTGTGGGGAAGACGGTTGAAAAGGCTGAGTATCAGAATACTTCCAAATAGGGTCGATTGCTCAGGATCGTAATGCAGCGGAGTAGAAGAGGTGGGGTTGAGATAACCAAGTGGGATCTGGGAATGGCAGGATAGCAGAGCAGAGCTTTGAGCTGCGGATGAAGCTCTCACTCTCTGTTCGCACTGGAGAAACGCGACTTTCCCTTTGGCGGCGCGTTAATGGGCGCCCGGGGCCGCTAAACCCAGTTGGGTAGGCGGGCTTGGCACCACCTGATTGAGCTTCGGCGTCGGATGGCTGAGGTCACAAAAGTGACTTGGAAGAGTCATCATTCCTTGGTCTCATCTATCTTCACTTTGCCCCTCCTCTCACCTCTGCTCGGCGCTCCCGTCGCCCCATTTCTCTCCCATATTTTCTTTTTGTTTGCCTTCCTTCCCTTGTTGTATTCTACTGTCATACGTTCTTTGAAGATACCCAGTCGTTTCTGCTTGTCTACGACCGCATTGCCGTGCGCTGGATGATTTGCCTCCGAGCTTGGGTGCTTCATTGAAACCTGACGACTACTACGACGACCACGACGCAAGGACGCTCCTTTCTTCCTATACATCTTACGCCTGTATCGCTTGTATCGCCTGCGAATATCTTTTTCTTTTACAAATTTCGCCATGGGTGTTCCCAAGTTCTTCCGCTGGCTGAGCGAGCGGTATCCCGCGATCTCTATGTTGATCGCGGAGAACCGTATACCGGAATTCGACAACCTATACCTGGATATGAATGGCATTATTCATAACTGTACACACAAGGACAGCGATTCACCGACTTTTCGCATGACCGAGGATAAGATGTTTATCGCTATCTTTAACTATATCGAGCATTTGTATGGCAAGATCAAGCCTAAGAAGCTCTTCTTCATGGCAGTCGATGGTGTGGCTCCGCGAGCCAAGATGAACCAGCAGCGTGCTCGACGTTTCCGGACGGCTTTGGATGCTGAGACGGCCAAGGAGAAGGCGATTGCTCAGGGTATCGAGATGCCTAAGGAGGAAGCTTTTGACAGCAACTGCATTACACCCGGTACCGAGTTTATGGCCAAGTTAACCGAGCAATTAAAATACTTTATCAACAAGAAGATCTCCGAAGACAAGGATTGGCAGGGAGTCGAGATTGTGCTTTCTGGCCACGAAGTTCCAGGTGAAGGTGAACACAAGATCATGGAGTACATCCGGCATGCGAAAGCACAGCCTCTCTACGATCCTAACGTCCGTCACTGTCTGTACGGCCTTGACGCTGACCTGATCATGTTGGGGCTTCTGAGTCACGATCCCCACTTTTCCCTGCTTCGTGAAGAAGTCACCTTCGGTCGTCAAGTTCAGAAGAAATCTAAGGAGCTTGAACACCAGAACTTCTTCCTTTTGCATCTGTGTATGGTTAGAGAATATCTGGAGTTGGAGTTTCAGGAGTTGGAACAGGAAGGTGTTTTGAGCTTTCCGTTTGACATGGAAAAGGTTATTGATGATTTCATTCTAATGGCTTTTTTTGTTGGAAACGACTTTTTGCCCAACTTGCCCAATCTGCATATTAACGAGGGTGCTTTGGCATTCATGTTCAAGATCTATAAGGAATCATTGCCCAAGATGGGTGGCTACATTAACGAACAAGGTGTTATCAAAATGGACCGACTGGGCATCCTTTTGGATGCTCTGAGCGATGTCGAGTTCCGCTTCTTTGAGCACGAGTACTCAGATGCGCAGTGGATTCGGGCCAAGAAGGGCGATGTCACTGAACCCCAGGAGAAGCCCAAGGGCTTTACGATCACTCCTGCCCAGAAGGAATTATTCAAGCAGGTCAAGAAGTACGTTCTGAACCGGCCTGGAAAGGCAGCAGAAACGAAGCCTCTTGACTTTGCTTCTTCATTGCCGGCTCGTGACCGCAAGTTTGTGGAGCAGCTGGCAGATGACCTTCGACTACCGTGGACGACCGTCGCAGACGAACATGGTGATCGGTTCATCCGCGTGCAGCTCCCTGGAAATGATAATGACGACAGCGATGATGAGGATGAAGAGGCCTCCGTTGCGGTTCAGCGAATTATCCGAAGATACGATAACGCAAAGGTTCAGGAGCTATCACCTGAGGAAGCCCAACAAGCGGCGGAGAAGAAGTATGAAGCGAAGTTCCAGGAATGGAAGAATAATTACTACGTCGGCAAGTTCGGCTGGGGGCTTGATAGCCATGAGGAGATGAGGGAGTTGACGGAGAACTATGTACAGGGTCTCCAGTGGGTTCTGTACTACTACTACAGAGGCATTGCATCCTGGCCGTGGTTCTTCAAGTATCACTACGCACCGATGATCTCCGGTTAGTGTCGAACCTATGCGGAGACCGAATGTTCTGACTGACTTTTCACAGACGTAAAGAAAGGCCTCAATGCAGATACCAACTTCCGACTTGGCAAGCCCTTCCGGCCGTATGAGCAGCTGATGGGTGTGTTGCCTGACCGAAGCAAGAAGACTGTTCCTGCGGCATACCGGGACCTAATGACTTCTCCGGATTCCCCAATCATCGATTTTTACCCACGTGATTTTGAACTGGATATGAATGGAAAGAAGATGGAATGGGAGGCAGTTGTCAAGATTCCTTTCATTGAAGAACGTCGCCTGTTGGATGCCCTCGCAACTAGGGAACACCTGCTGACCCCGGAGGAGAAAGCACGGAATGGATTCGGTGCCAGTCTCAAGTTCACTTACTCTCCGGAGGTGCAGTTCATCTACCCGTCCTCTCTTCCCGGCGTGTTCCCAGACATTCCGAACTGTCACTGCATCGAGAACATTTTCGACTTGCCGACCATGGATGGACTTGAGCCGTACATTGGATTGATGGATGGCGTGCAAATGGGGGCTGCAGCGTTGGCTGGCTTCCCTAGTCTACAGACGCTGCCCCATGTTGGTCAACTGGGCCACCACGGTGTCACTGTTTTCCAGCAGGAAAGCCGCAATGAGAGCATGGTCATTACATTGCTCGATCCTGGGAGCAGGTCGAGCGTCGAGTTGGCCAAACAGAAACTTGGGCAGCGCGTCCATGTGGGTTACCCGTTCTTGCAAGAAGCGCTCGTAATCCGTGTATCAGATGAACTATTCGATTATATTCTACCGGAACCTACGGGACATGTTGTTTCTATCCCCCATACCCCTGCTCAGATTGATCAATGGAAGAGAAAGGCCGAGCGGATCGAGTCGTCTTACAGCAAGAGACTTGGTACCATTATCGGCCCGGTCGAGTCGATGGTGCATGTTCAGCTGCTCAAGGGTTTGATAAAGACCGATGAGGGCGCTACGGTCAAGGAATTCGCCGATATTCCCGGGCAAGAAACCGACTACGCTCTCCAGCTGGTCGTTGACGATGTGATCAACCCCGATCAACGATTCATTGAACGGGAGGCCCTACCCATCGAAGAGGAGTTCCCCGAAAACTCCCGGGCGTTCATGCTAGGAGAATACAACTATGGACGGCCCGTTCAGATTACGGGTCATGATCATGGCAAGGTGAATGGAATGATTGCAGCGGTGAAGGTTCGGGAACCGGAGTTTGGAAGAGACCGAGCCCGGGATGCTGAGAAGCTCTGTCCTTACATGCCGTCGTACGCCATTGCTCGTAGCTTGCGGCTTAATCCCTTGGTTCTAGCCAAGATCACCTCGTCGTTTTCCGTTGACGTCGAAGGGCAGCGTGTCAATCTGGGTCTCAATTTGAAGTTCGAGGCCCGGAAGCAAAAGGTTCTTGGCTATTCTCGCCGTGGAGACTCTGGCTGGGAATTCAGCCCTAAGGCCGTAGAGCTCCTGCAACAGTATATAATCAAATTCCCCGAGTTTATCGCGGGCATTCAGCGCAATCCGCAGAATGATCGGTACACTCCTACGGACTTCTATCCCGAAGAGACCGCCCTCTTGAAGATGAAGGAAATTCGAGACTGGTTGAAGTCAATTGAGGCGAAGAACTTCGAGCGTGTCCCTCTGGATGCGGAACAGCTTGATTCTGACCTCGTCAAGTTGATCGAACAAGATGCCGACCAGCTGCTCCAGAGCATGCCACCCATGGAAGTGAAGGCGGTCCGTGGCCTGCCCCGCAGCGCCCTGCTGCGGCCGTCCGACGTCGAGCAGCGACTTGGAAACCAGACGTTCAAGTTGGGAGATCGGGTCGTGTATGCTCAAGATTCCGGCAAGGTCCCCATCGCCACTCGAGGCACCGTTGTCGGCCTTACCCGGACACCACGGGCCCTTCTCCTTGATGTGGTCTTTGACGTCTCGTTCATGAGCGGTACCACGCTCGGCGACCGCTGCTCTCCGTTCCGAGGCCAGACGGTTCTGGCGTCTTCGGTGCTGAACGTCTCCTACCGGCAGCTGACCGTCAACACGCGTGCGTCAAACAGCGCGCAAAAGCAGTCTCAGCAAACGCCCTTGACTGTTGCCGGATATGGTGCTCCGCTTGGGCCCGGTGGGCAGGGACAGCTGAGAGAAGCCCCGGCCCCACCGCCCTTGGGTAATTCCTACCGCGGCGCAGTCTCCGGCATGGGTAATGGTCGCGGACGTGGACGTGGTGCCTCCAATGGCGTGGGTGCTCAAACCACGTTGCCGTTCCGGCCTCAGCCCAACGGAGCATCGCCAGCCGGTGGTCGAGGCCGAGGAGGCATGAATGGAGGCGGCCGTGGTGGGCGTGGAGGACCGGCGCGCACGCGAGGCGGATATGTCGCCGTGGACAACGACCCGGAAGCCGGGGTGCTCAACCATAATCCGAACTTCCGGCCCAAGAACTACTCGCAAGTGCCACCACCGCAGAGCATCTCTGGACGAGGCCGTGGTCGTGGTAACAACATGCGAGGAGACAGGGGAACTGGATTCCGGGGACGCGGTCGCGGTCGCGGAGCGGCGGTTGCCGGAGAGAATTAGAGTTAGCTGTGTTATACGATGATGGATTTGGTTGTCCAACCGTGGCGTTGGGATATAGGTTGGCTGGGGTATATACAGAGGATGTAGATGATAGGCAACACCACCAGTGACTCGATACCCAAATGACATGATGGACTATGTACCATGACTGGAACTATTAATCCCCACATTGTATGCAGAAAGCAGAAAAGAAATAGCAGTAGTGTTAACTAAGCTAAGCATTGACCTCATTCCAACGATAATCCAGGGAAAGCCAACATTTACTAGATCATCGGAGATGCCCCGACTCTGCGGAAACGAAGCTGGAAAAGTATCCGCACCCTAAGTTACTATATAGTTTTAACTCCCATCTAATTCCCCATCTTTCCAACTCTACATTCAGTTCAGTCAACCCATAACAAGATACAATGTCCTTCCCCACCTTCGACAACTTAACCCTCGACCCGAACGGACCCCCAGGAAACGCCTGGGGTCTCTTCGGTCCGGCGAACAACGACCTGGGGATGCTGAATCTACTAACCCCGGAAACCGTTCGACAAGCCGCAACCGAGGAAATCCGCGACGGGGTGCGCATTTCCCTGGATCTGCCACTCAACCGTGTGCGACATTCCAGCTTTGGTCGGAAACCGTTCGTCCAGGAGCTGATTAACAAGGCCCCGCGGTTCGTGAATGATGATGTGTTGACGTTCAATACCCAGACGAGTACCCAGTGGGATGGGTTTCGACATTATGGTACCCTTTCCCCTACTGCGTGACTACTTCAAATTACTAAATCGTGAGTATGAATGCGTAGGTAATCAAACACACGGATGCTACTTCAACGGTCATTGTTTGGAGGAGTTGAAGTCGTCGGGTGTATTGGGTATTGATGGTGCGTACTATATATACTACCACTACTACCACCACCACCACCTTTAGCCCTACTCTACTACCGATATATTTACAAACTACCCTGAATAAAATCAACTTAGTATGATACTAATATGAAAAAAAACAGCATGGGCCAAAAAAGGCGGCATAACCGGCCGAGGCATCCTCCTGGACTACGCCCACTGGGCCAGCACGCACTCCATCCCCCTAACGCCCTTCACAACCAGCAGCATCCCCCTCTCGCATCTCCAATCGCTCATGACCGAATACAACATCCAGCCTCGTCCGGGGGACATCCTTTTCATCCGCACGGGCTTCACAGCCGCTTTCAACGCCCTCACCCCGGCCCAGGAGGAAGAGCTCGGCAACCGCCCAGCGCCCAGCTTTGCGGGCATCGAGAACGGTGAGGCCATGTTGCGCTGGCTATGGGAGAACCAGTTCGCGGCTGTGGCGTCGGATACGCCGAGTTTGGAGCCTGCGCCGATCAAGCATGAAAGGGGGATGACCCTGCATGAGTGGTGTTTGGCTGGGTGGGGGATGCCCATTGGAGAGTATTTTGATCTGGAGGAGTTGGCGACGTATTGTAGGGAGAAGGGGAGGTGGGGGTTCTTTTTGTGTAGTGTGCCATTGAAGGTGAGTTTATACTATCTGTCTATCAGTTCCCTTTGGTGTGTTGTGTGATGTGGTGTGGTTGGTGGGCTAATTGGGCTGCTTGTTTGTATAGGTTCCTGGTGGTGTGGCTAGTCCGCCTAATGCGGTGGCTATTTTGTGATCCATGAACCTATGAGTGTGGGGAATAGGTTGCTTGGGGGTGAGAGTGGGCTGTTTGGTGTCTGGGGAATGAGGAGAACTACTTACTATATATAGTTCATGTTGTTTGTGACATTTCCTGTTATGTACATGTATGTTCACGAGAGACTCGGCAGCAGTGTAGAACTGTGATATTGATTTGATATGTGGGCTTTACTACTACATAAATGCTAGTAGGCAACCGAACAAAAGGTTACTTCTATTATACTCATATATTCAGTATACGGTCAACTAGACCTATAAACACAGCAATACTCCCAACTTTTTGCTGTCCCTCTTTTTTGTATCTCCAGGTATACCACAGATCAAACGCCAGGCGCAAATGCAAAGCAAAGCAGAAAGACGGCTGGGAGAGTGAACACAGAACGAACAGGAAGGTCTAAGATTACAGGGGACAAACACAAACAAACATAACAATCATTCAAGACCCACCCATTCTCCTTCACCCTCTTCGTTCGAGTCAGCATCGGACATCTTCTCGTCGTCCGCATTCCTCTCAAGAGTCTCACCCAGCGCCCTCATGGCCAGATCAGGCTTCTTGTTTCCGGCAAGGACCGGCCTTGAAAGGAGGTAGTTGAGGTTGTGGATGTTCTTCTCAGTGAGTCGCTTCAAGCTGTTGTTGATCTCGTCGATGGCGCGCTGCACCGCACGGAGCTCGGGCGCGAAGCTGCCCGAGTTCTCCTTGAAGTATCGGCCGTGGTTGCTGAAAAGCGCTTCGATCCACAGCAGGTTGAACTCGAGATGGGGCGTTTCTTCTGCGGCATGAGCCACGAAGCGGAGGAGACGGGGAAGGTAGACTGTAGGCACCGAGCGGACCACATGGGTGATTTCGGAGGGAGGGATGGCTTCGTGGACTGCCCGAATGAGTTTTTGTTCGTTCAGACGGAATGCCATGATGAATGCCTTCAGGAAGGTTTCATCGTCGTTCACTTCGCCCGTTACAGCGGCTCGCTTGGCGCCTTCCAGGGTGGCCAGGATGCTGGACGGCGTAATCGAGATGTCGAGATCATAGGGATCGAAGACAAGGTCCGAGTCCAAGCTGTAGATCAGCAGTCCTTCGGTGGAAGCTGCACAGAATGCACGGCCGGTAGGCGAGAAGTCGACTGCCGTGACGCGGACCTCGGGACGAGTCGTACGGACTCCGGGGTCGCCACGCTTGGCTCCAGGCAGGTTGCGGTCCACACGTGTCTCGTGGTCGGAGGCTTCACCGGTTTCATCAATAAGACCGCGCGGGCCAGCTTCGGTCATGTCACGGCTGTTGAGGATCTCCTGGGTTCCATCGAGGGAGGTGTTGACCGACACGGTATACTTCTTCAGCATAGAGCCCGTCGCCACGTCGTACAGGCAGATGTACTTGCTGTTTCCAGCAGCGAGAATACAACTACCGTCTGAGCTGTACCTGATGCAACGGAAGGACTTGGTCCCGGCAGCATTCGCAGCCGTTTGGCGGTCGGTGATCTTGCGTCCACCAGACACATCACGGCGACCATCCACTCCACCGACTTGCACAGCATTCTCCACTGACCAGAAACTCAGCTGTCCGTCCAAGGTGGACGCGGCGACCTGCTTTCCATCAGGCCGGAAAGCCACGCTCAGCACATCCGCCTGGAGCTGAAGCGGCTCACTGGTTTGAGTCCGTCCGAAAATGCTCCATACACGCACGGTGCGATCCCAACTGCCGGTCACCAAATGGCTGCCGTCTGCAGCAAATGCCATGGTAACAATGGGACCTTCATGACCAGCCAACTGGTCAAGCAGCTGACCAGTCTGTACGGACCAGATATGAATGTCGAAGGAGTCTGTAGAGCCGGCGCAAACCACCTCACCACTGGGGTCGACAGCAAGCGATGAGAAGGACAACCGGGATGGAGCGGTGAATGTGCGGAAGTTTCGATAACGGATGAGATCCCATGCTCTTACGGAGCCGTCCAGGGAGGCTGTGAACAGAACATTTCCTTTCTTCGAAAACTCGCAAGCCGTAACTCCACTTGTGTGTTCCGTGAATGTGACGAGACAGAAACCAGACTTGACGTCCCAGACCTTGATCTTTCCATCATCTGCTGCAGTGACAATTCTTTGTCCGTCGGGGGAGTAGGCCAATGCATTCATGGAGTCAAGGTGGCCTTGCTGCTTCAAGATGTAGGACTCTGACTGCCATTCCCATACCAACAGCTGTCCATGCTGGGAGGAGCCAAACGCCAGCCACTCACCCGACTTGTTTATCGTAACGCAGTCGATGTTGCTCTGGGACACACTAAACGCGAGTCAGCTCTGTAAATCAGTATCTAGCCGATGATCATACCTCAGCTGATGGATCTGGTTGAATTCCGGGAGGTCATAGAGCCCGAACAGACCGTTCGAGAACCCGACAACCAGCAAGTTGGTGGGCGCATGGAAGGCGGCACAGTTGACCTTGGCATCATTCTGCATGAAGAAGTCCTTCTTAACAATCCTCCAGCGAGCCTCCGCAATATCATCCATTGTTTCCGGGTCCTTCTTGGTCACATATTCCCATCTGAACAGGGCTCCGTCCGAGCTGACTGTATAGATCTATTTGCGATTAGCTTCAGCTCAATCACTCCTGCGCGTAGACTTACTGATTCTTGATCAGCGGAGAAGTATGCCGCCTTTACGCCCTGGCGATGACCGGCCAGTGTAGTGGGCTCGAAGCCCTCTTCGGGGTCCATACTCCATACCCGAGCCGTCAAGTCCCTGGAGGCTGTGAGCAAGAAGCGGGAATCGCTGGACCACTCGATGTGCTGGATCACGTCGAAATGACCGGCAAGGTCACGGTGCAAGACGAAGGGGGCAAATTCAAGCTCGCCATTGTTGTCAGTGCCTGGTGTCGTCGGGGTGTTCCAGAACTGCAGGCGTCTCCCCACTCCGACAGCGAAGTGACGACCAGACGGGGAGAATTGAAGCGCGGAGACACGGCCTTTGAAGGAGAAGTGATGAATGACAATTCGGCGGAGGAAGTTGGTCAAGATGGCGCGGCCATTCTCGTCAATGGTCAGGAGGAGGTTGCCGCGAGGCGCGAGAGCAACACGGTCAATGTTGGTGCGGTGCGCAAAGGGAAGGGTATAGGAGGTGTTGCTGCGGGGAGGGGCGCATCAGTATACGTTGTCTGTATCTGACAGCATAGGGAGAATCGGTAGACATACTGGACTAGGTCGAATACCGAGACCTGATTGCCCACTGGGGAGATCAAGCAGGTGCCATCGGGCGTAAAGAGCAGATTACCTTTGCGATAGACCGTACCCAGTAGGTTGGAGAACTAGACGAGAGATGTTGTTAGATCATTTTCCAGCACTTTCAGTCCCCCTTTTCGCTGCGAGGTCACATTCAACCTAAAGACGCCAAATCGAATGAGCTCACCTTGAAATCAGTCTTCATTGTCGCCAACCGAATCCGTTTGCACGTCAATCAGCAAGCGCTTTTCTCTGCCAACCGGACGATCTTCAAAAAAATCGTCTTGCCAAAAGCGGGCGATAAGAGCCGGGATCAACAGTTGCTCCGGTCCCGAGACGTTAGTCTCCAATAGTGCTAGCGCCATCCGGGGCCATAGCGTCTTCACTAAACCCGATGAGGCAAAGAACTATCGTTTCACATATGCCTGAGGCTGCCAGCATCCCCGGGTGGGCTGGTCACGCCGGTTGTGTTTGCAGGTGTTTGCCTGGGGGGGATTCAGGGGCAGCCAACCCGACCAGCCAACCAGCCAAACCAAGCCAGTGCAAGAAGAAGAAGGCACGTCCTCCAAGTTCCATCCACGCCAGTCCCTCTTTCCCCTTCACGCCCACCCTCCAACAGGCCATTGCTTCCCTTATCCTCGCCTTGTCTTCTTCCCCATCTCTCGTTGCTTTTCCCTCGTACCGTTGGCCCTTCTCCTCCAGGCCAGGGTTGTCGTTTGTCTTTATTTACTCCCGCTGTTTAGCTCTGTTTAATTGAGTTCCAACTCACCCCTTTATCATCATGTCCTCCACCGAGACTGCCTCCCCCATTGGCATTGCCAACGTAAGTAATGGACCATATTTAACCTCCCAAACAAGACACGAAATCTCATTCTAACATCGTCTTTCAATAGCTCCCCAATCAGCGGTATGTGTCGCCAGATGCGCGCCAGCTTATGATATATCCTAACCAATCTATTCAGGCACAAGATTGTCGCCAAGCGGGGTGCGGCCTTCACTATCATGGTTGGTTCATTCGGGATACAGTCGAGGGAAGAAGCCCAATTCTCATGACTTCATATAGGTCGCTGGTGAATCCGGCTTGGGAAAGACCACCTTTATCAACACTCTGTTCTCCACCACCATCAAGAACTACGCCGACCACAAGCGCCGTCATCAGAAGCAGATTGACCGCACCGTCGAAATTGAGATCACCAAGGCTGAGCTGGAAGAGAAGTTCTTCAAAGGTTCATACACACAACACCCTCACCGCTGGACTGGCTGCTAACGCTGTGGGTTGTCTCCCGCTCTAGTCCGCCTGACCGTCATTGATACCCCCGGATTCGGAGACTATGTTAACAACCGTGACTCTTGGCAACCGATTATTGAGTTCCTTGACGACCAGCATGAGTCGTACATGTTGCAAGAGCAGCAGCCTCGCCGTACGGACAAGATCGATATGCGTGTGCATGCCTGCCTGTACTTCATCCGCCCCACCGGACACACCCTGAAGCCCCTCGACATTGAGGTCATGAAGCGCTTGAGCTCCCGTGTCAACCTTATCCCCGTCGTTGCCAAGGCGGATACCCTCAGCCCCTCGGACCTGGCCGTTTACAAGCAGAGAGTGAGCCACTCAGCCATTGTCCCGTGCTGAAGAATGGAAGTTAACCACAGGTGATCCTATCAGATTCGTGCTGTCATCGAGGCCCAGGGCATCAAGATCTACACCCCTCCTGTCGAGGAGGACGATGAGCATGCCGCCGCTCACGCGCGCACCCTCACGGCTGCCATGCCTTTCGCTGTTATCGGATCCGAGAAGGACGTCAAGACTACCGACAACCGGGTCGTTAAGGGTCGTCAATACGCTTGGGGTGTTGCCGAAGTTGAGAACGAGGATCACTGCGATTTCAAGAAGCTCCGCTCGATTTTGATCCGCACCCACATGCTCGATCTCATCCACACTACCGAAGAGCAGCACTACGAGGCCTACCGCGCACAGCAGATGGAAACCCGCAAATTCGGCGAGGCCCGCCCCAGGAAGCTGGACAACCCCAAGTTCAAGGAAGAAGAGGAGAACCTGCGCAAGCGTTTCACCGAGCAGGTCAAGGTCGAGGAGCAGCGGTTCCGCCAGTGGGAGCAGAAGCTCATTGCAGAGAGGGATCGCCTCAACAAGGATCTGGAGGCCACCCATGCTGCGTAAGTTTGCCCAAGTTCTCGCTTATAACCGCACGATGCTAACCGCCAACAGGATCAAATCGCTCGAGCAGGAAATCGAGGGGCTGCAGGGCTCTTCTACTCGCAGCCATGGACGTCGTTAAGATACCAAAGGACCACCGGACACGACCGTGGGCCTGTAACGGACTGTGGAAAAAGCAGAAGAAGTGTGCTTTCGTCTCGACTAATATCTTTACATCTGACTACCCCTTTAAATGTTTTTCTTTCCTTTTGATTTTCGGATTTTGCGCGCTCAGGGGGGCCATGCAACCTGGGTAGAGATTGAGGCCCAGAGTTGTCTGGTGATTTTGCTCTTCTGATTTGCCTGCTGGTAACTAGCGATGGTTTGACTACATCTTCGATAATAACCCACTTGTACTCCGTAGCATGTCAATACAGATTTAATTATGTGCATGTGCTTGCTGCAGAGAAATAGCAAAAAGAAAAGAAAAAACAAAAAAAGAAAGTATGAACCGTTGGTTCCCGTTGATCCGCAGGAATGCGGAGTAACTTTGGCGGATTTGCTTGAAGCTAAAATAATATGGACCCCGCCGGCGGTGAGCCGCGCCCATCGGTTTTGTCTCCAACTTCCGCATTCCGGCCTTCATGTTGGATGTCGAGCAGTGAACAATCTCCGATCCCGCACAGCTTCACTACGCTTGTTGCTGAGAGCATTTCCTCGGTTCTTCAGAAAGAGTGCCAATGCCAGCAATCAAACAGTTCCCCACCCAACTGGCCCACACCCTCAAAACCCACAATGGTAAGCTAGCTCCACGCCTTACGCTCTAGAAGCTCTAGATCCCCTCTGACGTATCTCAGGCCCCGTAAACGCTGTGACTTTCTCCAGCTATCCTGGAACCTATGTCCTCACCGGCTCGACAGATCGTGCTATTCACCTCTCCCGGGCTATTCCCAACAATAACAATGCCTCTGCTGCGGAGACAACGTCCCCAATCCAGAAGTATGAGGCGCACGGGTACTCCGTGTTAGACATTGCCGTCGCAGCAGACAACTCCCGGTTCGCCAGCGTTGGTGGAGACCGCCAGGTCTTTCTGTGGGATGTCGAACAGGGAGGAACAATCAGACGCTGGAGTGGACACAATGCGCGCGTTGAGGCCGTCCAATTCGCAGGCGAAGATGACTCTGTAGTGGTGTCTGGTAAATTCGTCCCAATTCTTCTAACGCTTTTCTTCGCGATCACTGACTATTCTTGCGTCCGGTTCAGGCAGCGCAGACACAACTATCAACATCTGGGATACCAAGTCCAACTCCTACAAGCCAATCCAGACCCTCACCGAAGCCCGAGATACCGTTTCTTCCTTGCACGTACACATGCCCACATATTCTATCGCAAGCGCAAGTTACGACGGTCGAGTTCGAGTGTACGATATTCGAATGGGACGCACCCTTGTCGATGTTCTTGCACACCCTGTTACTAGTGTTCGCTGCTCCAATGACGGCAATGCTCTTTTAGCATCTACAACAGATGGGCGCATCCGCATGCTGGACCGGAGTGACGGCAAATTATTAAAGGCGTTTGGCGGCGACGAGGTCAGTCCAAGTCAGGGTAATAGCAATGCCACTTATCGCAAAAGCGACCTTCGCATTCGCTCTATATTCGCGAAAGCGGACGCCATTGTCCTCAGCGGGAGTGCGGCAGATGACTCCGGCAATGGCAATGGTGCTACGCAGGCGTCCGTATTCGCCTGGGATGTGCTCAGTGGAGAAGTGATCGCGTGTGTCCCAGCCGGACCAGGCGTCAAGGCCGTGAGTGCTGTATCGTGGAATGAGAAAGGAAATTGCTGGGCTGGTGGTTGCTCAGATGGTATGTCTCAGCTATTTCAGTGTCTATTTTCGTTTGTGCAACCCTCCTTTCTCTTTATTTACCACTACCATGCATTCTGTCTTCCTTTCAAACTTTGCACTGTACCTGTTTTCTCACTATGTGGCGCATTGCACGTGGCTAACCATCTGTTCCTCTGCTTACTGGTAACCCATCAGGAACCGTCAAAGTCTATCGCTAAGTTTAGACTGTGTTGTCCGACCCTTGCCCAGCTAGCTAGCCAAGAGCTAGAGCCCAGCCACTCATCAACTAATCCCGACAAGACAAGTCAAGACTACAATACCCCAGCAACCCAGCCAGCCGGTCAACAGGCAAGGTTCCCCGTCAGCAATAATAATCGTCATCAGCCACCAGCCGCCTACGCACAGACATTCTCACCCTCTTGGCTTGGCTTTGCGCTTCCCTTTCCACCCCCCAATGGCTCGTGTTCCAACCATGACTGGATACCATGCGAACTCATAATAAACGCCACCACCACCACCACCAACAGCACGTGTAGCGTGTAGCGCTTATCAATGCACGCGAATGCGAACGGATGTTCTCAGCCTTGTTGCCTGCATTTATCCCCTACCAAGTACCGCTTGCTGGCTACCTTGCTTACTTACTTTCCGTCCTTTTGCCCGCCCACCATCTTCTTCCTTCTCGGATATCGCCGGCAAGAAAATAAAGATAGATAGATAGATAGATTGCGTTGCGTCGCCTCGCATTGCATCAGCTGTCGTGATCATCAGATAGGTAGTGCGTGCGTGCGTGCGCCCACTCCACTCCACTCTACCAGACCGACCAAATGACATAAAAAAAAAGAGAAGAGGGAGAATAATAAGCACCGACGCTACGCTACTTACTTACTATTCTTGGTTCGTCTGCCGAAATAGGGAATAGGTTAGGTTAGGTTAGGTTAGGCCAAGTTCTGGTATGGTGTGGTGTATCGATGTATCGGTGTTAAGTAGCGACTACGTACCCATCTGTTCAATGATTGGATCAGTGTGTGAGAGGGTGGAGAAACATTGAGCAGGCTGAAGCTTTTTTACTTTTCCTTGCGGTTCTGTTATATTGCTCACGAGGCAGTTCAGCTTGTGGCGACAGACAGACAGACACAGTACGGTGGCGCGGTATTGTTGTTGCTCATCGCTCGCTCGCTCAGCCTCGAAGGAGCGCTTGGATTGTCTGAGCGCCTAACTACCCACTGCACAACCAATTGCGGAAGGACGAGTCTACTGAGCGATTTTTGATGACGCGGATATGGGTTAGTTGGGTTGGAAGTAATACAGGATTGAGGCTCTGCAAAAGACCCAACGAGAGGATCAATGTTTTCTCGTCGTGAAACTTGGTCTGTGATTCTTCCATACAATTTCCAATCACCCATATGCAGTTTAGACCAGGGAATATAGAATCGTCAGCCATGCTAGATACAAATCACGTATGTCCGCCTTGTAGTGATTTAAGGATCAAACCCGGGTCGAATGAACCCAAATAGACAACTCCAACCTCGCTTGCTAAAATATTGACAGTGCTAGGAAAAGTGGGAACATTGGGTCGTGGTTAGAGAAAGTAGAGAGAAGAAATTGCATGTCGTAGATCATGAAAGAAGAAAATGCATATATTTCGATACATGAAACTTTTCGGTATGTATGCAGCGTAAGCCCGAGCTGCAGTTTGCTAGAAGGGGGAGTGCAAGCAAGAAAAGGTCAATGCAACAAAGGAAACATAAGGTGATGCAGCGTTTTTGGTATCCGTTTGAGCATAATTCATGAAGAAAACAAGTAAGAATCGAAAGAACATAAGGGAATTGAGCGTGGTTGCTACGCTGAATAACTGAAAATCAAGAATAAGCAGGGTGAAAAAGAAGAGTAAATGCAAAACAAGTGGATCAAGAAACTTTTGGTTGTAAGCAGAAAAAGATCAAAGTTCGAGTGCCGTGATTCCTGCATCGGGTTCGTGGCTTTCCGCTTCGAGGGCGTCGACGGCACGATGAAGCTCGTGTTCGCCCACAATGATGGAACCCGCCCGCGCAGTGCTAAGAAAGCTGATCTCGACGGCGTCCATGTATGGGTCCATGTCTGGCTGCAGACGATGGGTTCTGTAGCCGGGGCTAGTGCCGAAGGATCTGACAGGTCCACCGGAGCCGTGGCTGGAGGACAGGACATTTTTGAAGGCACTGTCGAAAGAGGAGCCACCGCCGTGCCAAGAATGGGAAAGAATCGTGGATACATCAGTATCCTCATCGCCCCGTGCGTGCGTTGCGTCGGCCAGTCGGCCAGCAACTCCGCACACAATACCTGAAGCTTCCAGCGGAAGCTTACGTAGGTCGAGCATGATGGGAACAAGAACCTCTTCCTTAGATCCCAAAAGAAGACTTGTATCGTCATCCGAGTCAGTGGCCGCTGATGAGTCACTTGAGAAGCGGGGAAGAAGACGTTTTTCCAGCAAGAGTGACGCCGCGGGGTCAGCAGCGGTTAGGGTGAGAGAGAGGAACCGTGGCTTGTCGACGATCAAAGCTGTCGTGAGGGCTTCACGGAGGATGGCAATGGAGCTTGTATCGCTCGTGTAGCGATGATGCGCGGCGCATTGCACTAGACGCAGGGTTCTGTCAACGGATGGGACAATTTGGTGCTTCCGCAGCGAGCTAAACGTGCGCGTTTGCAGTTCATCCAGCGACGAGGGTGGCGGAGTGGCAGGAGGGGAGCTCAAGCTGCTCGCCGACCGGGACGAGACGGGACTAAAGCAGCTGTTGAACTGGGATTGGTTGTTGTTGACGAAAGCCTCCGTTGACATTTCGAAATGAAAGCCACGCTTCTCCAAGGCTTCAATAACCTGGGTCTTGCTTCGAAGAGGCACGATGATGTAGTCGGAAAAGTACGTGGATATGAAGAAGATAGAGCTACAGCATGTCAGCCAGAACGTTGCACAAACTCAAGGTCAGCTGCACCATACATTCCTGCCATGGCCAGCGGGCTCGTAAGCTCGAGGACCCGTTGGCCAGCTTCGAGGCCCTCTCCGTACACCTGCATGGCAATAAAATCATCATGGCTGATGGAGAGGCGGCTTTGGCCCGAGGAACTGCTCTGAACGAACTTGTTGACCAGAGGAGCGAAGTACTCATTAGCAAGCTGTCTGGGGCACATGATCGAGCATTCCACAGGGGTGATTGAGAAGTTCAAAAATGCCGGCTGGTAGCGTCTATGCCCCTCTGCGTACCCATCGTCCTCTTCCATTTGGTTCTCGGAGATAGGAGGCACCTCATGGAAGAGAATCTGCATGATCGGATTCAAAAAGAAGGGATATAGGTCTAAAGGGATATGCACCAGGGCCAGCCTGTCTTCCTGTATTTCAACAACAGTGGTTAGCAAGATTAGTCTACCAGGAGGGGATTCCATGCTGCTCCGCGTAGATTTGGGGGGCATCGGTGCAGTGAAGGAGACAGCATGATGGCGATGGTACTTGAAGACTTACCATGAACTGGACCTGGGCAGAGATGAGAGATAAAGACTGTTCCATCATGGTTGTCGATATTCAGATGACGTATTTGCATCAGAAGATCGGGATCATGCACAATCAATGAGTGCGAGTTCAGTGTATGTGACAAGTAGTAGTAGTTAAGGTGCTCAAATCAGCTGCCGTCACCGAATATCCACAAACTCAGGCGACAGAGTGGTTTTAGTGATGCCAGGTGGATACAAGGCCGAGCATACGAGAGAAGATAAAAGGAGAAATCACGATCGGAAGTATGATGATGATGTGAAAGGCTGGCACCAGGCAATACAGGGTGAGGCAGGTGAACGGGACCAGTAATGTGTGGCGCAGGGCAACTCGAATCCTCTGGTGACAGCGTGAGTGGTCGGTGGTCTTCTTTATGCTTTTCTTTTCTTTTTGCGCTTGAGAGTTCTGGATGGCAGACAGCTTGCTTTCATTGTTTTCCAAACCCCCTTGGTTACGCCATTGTTTGAAAGAATGATATCAATGAGAGCCAGCACGCAAGAAGGGAGGAAGATCTAATCAGAGAGATGGTGCGGGATAGACGCAACACGGGGGATCGGGTAGAGCAGGGAAAGTGGAAGATGGGTTGATGACGGGATTAGACAGAATAAGGAGGTAGTGAGGACTGGAGAGTAGGTGGAAGGGAAGTTGAAGTTGTCGTGGTGGTTGATTCTCGAGAGGGGAGAAGAAGAGAGCAGGTGACTTGAGCTTCTGCTCTTCTTCCTGCACTTCCTCTTTCTCTTTCTCTCCTCCTCACTTCTAATTCCTCGGCAACCCTCGAAGTTCCCCTTTCTTTCCTGTCTCACTTTCTCTCAATCCTTTTGCTTCAGACTGGTTCAATTACCTGTCTGTCTCCAGTTGACTCTGAAAATGTTACACTTCAACCGCCACACCGGAGATCCGCTGAAAGACCCGGCGGAGTCAGCCTGCCCAAGGTACGACACCGGGGGGATCAAAAAAGAAAAGAAAAGAAAAGAGCTAAGGCACACTTGACAGAATGAGGGGAAGGAGAAGGAAAAGAAAATAAAAATAAAAAAATAAAAAATTCGAAGCAACCTGTTTGAGCACTGACTGATTGGCGGTTTAGGCACGTGGACTGCTTCTTTTGCGCGCCGCCAGAATGACTCCTCTTATCCAGACTTTAAGAGCAAAAGATCAGACGAACCTTTTACCTAATAATCCATCCGTGGGAACACACCCAAATCAGCGTCTCGGCTTTATCTCCAGCTCCACCGACCCAGCACCTTATCAGCAGCACCAGCAAATCCCCTCGATCGCCACCCCGCGCTAGGCGCCGGTACCGATGTTGCCCTGTGCTCTCCGGTGCATCATTCAGGCGCACGGATCGAGCATTAATCTAATGGCTGATGTCTGGCGGGAGCAGGATTCGACGGTCAGAGCGAGGCAGGATTTCCTCTGCTGCTGCTCATCGGCTCCCCGCACTTTCCAGGGGCAAGGATGTTGTGCGATGAACGTGTGGGAGTGTAAGCTAGTCAGGCACCACGGTCGCTCCAGTTCCATCCATCCGGTCACACAGATGATCCTGCATTGCATCGGAGAAGCACAACCATGAAGTTCGTAGATGAGGCACTATTCAGCAATTTACTACTACAAAAGTATTAGACTTAAGGGAAGGTCGGAATGGGCTCATGGACTCGTTATCGCTTCCACCAGGCGCCAGCGCCAGCACCATCAGCAAACACGGTTACGGTGTACTCTAGCAGTGGATCTTGTTCCATTCCGGCATGACCAACGGAACAACGGCTATGGATGGATACAACTGAACTGACGGGCCCCTAGGGCATAATTTCAGGTGCTATTGCAGCGAACTTACCATCTACAAAAAGATCTAGCCATTCAGAACCCTGGTAATGGCAACCCAAGGATGAGACTTTCCTCATTTTCATAACTTTCTATCCTCAGACAAGACACGATCCTCCCATTCCCAGCCCGGACTGAAATCAAGCCCATGCAACCCACCACTTACATCCCGACCTTCAGCCACTCTCTCTTATCTTGGACCCTCGGATCAAACCTACCGACCCCCCTCCCAATCGTTCATCACCACAACTCTTTCCCAGCCAGCCAGCCAGCCAGCCAGCCAGCAGCAGCAGCGTCTCTCCTCCAATGCGCTTGGAGCGCTACCACTTAGAAACCAACCCGATCGTCAGTATCCCCTCCTTCTCAGCAGCAACAAAGTTCCGAAGGTGGCCATCAATCTCAAACAAGATGACTCGCAACTGCGCAGGTCATTGGCTCTCGTTATCTGCTCGATTAGATCAACGCTCCCCAGCCCTCCTGTACGTCGTCGATTTGGGATGTCCACCATCCAATCAGTTTGGTTATCCGGCTGATCGACCCGACATCTTGTGGTCTGATGTCTGCATGCATGCATACTGAGAGTATTATACAATTGTAGTTGTGGCCTGAGTACTCTGTAGATCTGTCATTCAATCAGCTCAGCCACTATTCCTCTCTCTATAACTATGATTCGTCCAGATCACTAACTGGATGACACACAGAACAGTAGCAGGCAGACATCATACTCCAGGTAGGTAGTAACAATACCAAGAATAGATTCTCTCATCACACGCAACAACCACCATCACCAGCCACTTCTAACCACATTTCACTCCTATCTTATTCCATCCCAAATATATCCATCCCCACTCTGAAATAGTACGTAGTCATGTTCACAGAAAGAACCCACATCCAAATCACTTGATCCGCAACTTCCAGGATTCTCTTCCCTCCTCTACACACACACACACACACACTACATACTCAGATAATCGCATACCCATCCATCATCATCCTCGTATACATTTCCTTGTTTTCCTCCAGTAAGTAAGTAAATCACTAATTCAATCCCAAGTATAGTCAGTCAGTCACTAGTTACAACCCCAAGTCGGGTGACTTCACACCACACCATCAACAGTACACGTACATGCTGATCAAATCCTCTCCTACTTCCCTCCCTCCGCAGTACATACGTACATTGATGATTGACTTGACATGACTATGTGGGTCATTCCGCACATCGGGATTTTATTCATTCGGGATGGCAAGACAAGACAAGAAAAGAAAAGAAAAAGAATCGAATTAATTTGTTCTTGTAAGTCTTTTTTGACTTGAGTAAGTATCCACTTGGTAGGCATCATTCACTACCACTGAAGTAATCAAGTTGAAGAAGAAGCTGTGGAGACGGGGAAAGGGTTTCTATCTTCGGAGTAAATTACCGTCCTATTGCAGTTTGTCTTGGTCTATAGTTACTATCTTACTATCTTACTAACTACCTATGTTATTTTGTTGAGTTAGTATAGTGTGGTGGCGATGGCACATCTTCAGGCAGTCAGTCAGTCATAGATAGGGAATGACCTACGTAGTCAGTCTACTGCTATGTAGTTCGGTCATAACTTACCCATGATAAGCAAGCACATCTACTCCACTAACCCGTCTAGACTATCATAAGTGAGAACAGAGCAAATCACCACTTTTTGCATTTTCTCTTTTGCAACACTAAAAATAAAAGGAAGAGTATAAACCGGTGAACACACACACAACGCCCGCAGCAATGCACATAGTAAAACCCCCAAAAGCAAAGAATAAGAGACCATTTGAATACAGATGACACAGCGCACGTATAGGTAAATATCTAACCCCGCGTATGTTAAAGTAGTAAAAAATAATAAAGGTATAGTTATTCACAAACAACACGATTAATCATCATCGACACGCGCCCGTTTGGAGCCCCGTTCCGAACGGTCGACTTCCTGGATACCGTAGCGCTTTTGGCCTGCGCCGGAGCTAGTGACGTCGGCGATCATGCTGTCGATGCCGAAGGGGTCGGTGGTATCTTTTTCGAATTGCACGGGGCCGTCACGAGCCTGGATAGGTGTCAGTTGGATATGTCTATTTCTTGGATGAGAAAGTAGGAGGGGCATACCTCAGCTATGTCGGCACCGCGGAACCCTTCCTTCGCTCTACCGAGCACCTCGAACCGATTCTGCTTCTGGATCTTGCTCATCTCGCCCTCGGCGCCTTCGCCGTCATCGTCATCAGCCTGCGCCCGTGGACGGTAGATGCTGTTAATGGCGTCCTGCGCGGCAAACAGCGGCTTGTCGTACGGGTTATCCTCGTTAAAGCCCGAGTCCATGCCGCTGGTCTGATTGAACAGACGCGAGTCATACATCGACTCGGATGCCTGCGTCGGCTTGGCCAATCCCAGCGCCACCTTCTCGGAAATATCCCGGTTCTGCTCGCGTGCCATCATCTGGATACGTCTCTCCGTACCCATCCGCGACTGACGGAGCTGTCTCTCCGCCTCCTGACGACGCTCACGACGCATGCGCTCGCGATCCCGAGCAGCGTCCTCATTCTCACTAGCCGAGTACGGCGACGGGCTGCGGCTGACACTGCGCGAAGGCGAGCGGGATCCAGCACGAGAATCGCGCCGACTGCTACTAGCAGCTGCACGCTCCTCGCGGGCCTTCTGCGCCAACGCACGCAGATGCTCCTCCTTCTGGGCCTTCTCCTTCTCCGCCAGCTTCTGCTGCATCTGAGCACGCAGCCTGACCTCCTCTCTAGCATGACGATCCGCCGTGAACAGCGCCTCCGCAAACTGCGCAAATTTATCATTGATCGACACATCCTGCAGTCCACGTCCATCAGCAGCCAACCGCTTATCCAACGGAACCGTGTAACCCTTAGGATTCTTCCAATTCGACACCGGCGGCGGAATCCTCCACGCTTCCTGATCCTCAGCCGTGAGCTTCCTCGGCGGCGAATGCATAACCGGCGGAGGCGGCGACGGCGGGCCACGAGGGATCTTCTTATGCTTGAACTTCGGCGGCTCCATGGGATCCTGCTGTCTCTCGACGATCTTCATAATACGATCATTCTTCTTCGACGTATCACCCATCTGATTAGCCGGCGTGTACCTCACAAAAGTAGGCTCCGCTCTGCGTCCACCCTTCACGTTCTTCGGCTTCTGCGCCGCCGCCGCACCCTCCACCAAACTGGCGAGCGCGTTCTTCGTCTTCTCCATCTGCGCCTGGACTTCTTCCTCCGACGGCCGATCCAACGACACCTCGCCCATGTCGACGCGCTGGCGCAGCGGAATCAGATCCTTAAACGAGGCATGCACGATCCGGTTATCGCTGTGTCCGCGGCGCGCGATAGCATCGTATTTGACTTTTCCTTCAGCGTCGACCTGCACGGCGAGCGCGTTCGATGTCGAGGACGTGCCCTTCCGGCCCATGTCGAGGGGGTACTGCGCGACTAGGATCTCGGGGAACGCGCCGCCATCGCCAAAGTCTTCGGGGGCGCGGGGCCGCCATCCGGCTCGGTTCTGGTAGGGAGGGGGGCCGGTTCTCTGTGAATACCGTAAAGATCATAGTCATTAGCATTGAGTTATAGTAGTGAAGGTGGGCTAGAGCTTTATGTGGATTGGATCTTGTATGGATGCGGTGCTACCCACCCGGAGAACAATCTGTGTTTCGTCGAGTTGTCCCGGGCCTACGACCCGCGGACCTCGGGGCTGTGCATGTTGTGGTAGCTCTTCCTCCTCGCCGGTGTATTTCGGCTTAGGGAGAGACTTGAATAGGCCCTCCGCTATGGATGCCATTCTGAAGTTGTGAGGGGAGGGAAGAGGATTGGTGGAGGAGGAATATGATGAAATGGTTCTTCGATGGCGAGTGAAGATGGGCTTGGCTTCTTTTGGCGCAGCGGGAACCGGGCGGGTCACGTGCACGGTCACCGCCTTAGAATTTAGTTGCTGATAACTTGTACTTGGATTCGTAGTCTATTGGAATTAAATCTAATGTAATGAGGGTTAGAGTTGATGTGGGTAAATTGGTATATGGTATATATTCGAGTAGAGAGTGAAATTGAGTGTCGACTCGCCGTGTCATGGAAGACCACCAGAGCTCGACCTTATGTATTAGTCCTCGTCCAATGCTCTCGCTAACATACACGAACGTATTGACAAATGCATGCAATATATGAATCAGACGCCTGGAGATATTCAAAAGGGGAAGAAGTATGTGATATATTGCACATTTCCTTATGCAAATATGAATGGAGAGTGATGCCAAAAAGCTAGTAGTGCAGCATGTATACAAAATCAAGAAAAGTAGGGAGACATAGATATGCCCAGCTACAATAGATGCGAACGCATAGGACAAGAAATGTCCTCTGTTTCCTTTGCTTCGACGTAATGCTCCTGTCCATGGTAATTGTACCATATCTTGAGCATCTTAGGCAGAAGCGGAGCCGGGTCGTGGAATCCAAGGATATGGGACTGCATCAAACTCATATCAGCACTGCTAGCATCGCCTGCAGAGGGAAATCATAAACTCACCTTGGCCATTTCCTTAGGGATGGCCAGTTGTCCGTGGTCAACCAATGCAGCCACCGGGATGGAAACATCAGTGACTTCCAATCCTCGGCCACTTTCCCTGTCCTTCTTCGAAGGATAGTAACCGTACTCAGCCCGGAGGATGACCAGACCTCCCTGCTTAGCCTCTTTCGCCTGTCGGCGCTGTACTTGCTCAGTCATAATTTCGATGGCTTCTTGACTCTCAGCCCGCTTCTTGGGCACCAGCCTTCTCAGCTGCTTCTGTCGTCGGGCAATCGCCCGGCGATGTCTCTTCCTTTCCCTTGGGCGGATAAACCCAAATTCGAGCGCGCAGTACGCTAGCCACGGGCAGATAACAGCCATTGCAGCTACATCCACATCGACAAGGCCAAATGGGATAACAGATATGGGCACCCTGATCTTCTGGCCCAGCCTGCTCCAGGACACAGTCACGACGAGGCCCTGCATATCTCGAACACCAACACCAAGACCCATGCGAGTGAAATCGCCAACCTGGCGGGTTCCCTCAATATGCCATCCAAGCGCCAAATCAAGCCCCACTGTAGTCTCGACATTAACACGTACAGATCGCGGCTCATTGTCCTCCGGCAAAGAATGGTGGCCCTCAGAGCTCCATTCCGAGCGTAAACGCTCGTAGGCCGATTTTCCTGAGAAAACATTGCGCGAATAAACGAATGACAATGTAGTTTGCATCGGAGTAGCTGTCACATTCGTCTGCCAAGCTTCGGCAGCTCCAACTTCCTTGCGCTGCTGGCGGCGAAGCATTTCAAATTCTTCATCCTCCTCATCACCCTCCATCTCTTCCTCGACATGGGCTGGGGAAATCTGCCGCTTGGGCTGAGAGACGACGCCGATTTGGAAGAAGCTGGGATGAGTAGGAACGGACATTGCAGTGTCGGCGTTCAACCCGAACTCTATGAGGGGTAAAAAGAAGTGGCGGAAAGGTTTCGGCCAGAGTAAGGAGCCGCTTGACCAGCTACTCACCAAGAACCTCCTATCACCAATCTGCCTGGTAACCTTCAAAGCAAAACGAGGGGGCGCCCGTTGTGGCGACCGATCAAAATCAACATCGACTTGCACACTGATGGGTTTCGCGCCAGGGATAGGGACGAAGGACTTCGTCCAGGTTGTCTCAAGCGCTGGGTGTGGCAACACTGAAGCGTTCACACTCATGACGGAGTTCTGCATGAACGCAAACGGGGGTTTTGCGAGGCCTTTAACACTATAAGGTCCCCCAAATAGTTGGCTTGCCCCGACTCCCAGATTAATCTGGTTCGCGATCAAGAAATACGGCAGCGGCAGCTAAACACAGCGTCAGCAATTTCCTAAAGGAAAGTTTCATCACGCAGTCAACATACAAGGTGAGTTTCTTTCCTGCCATCCGGGAATTTGAAGTTGGCTTCCTGGTGCATCTGCTCTACCTCCCCCGAGATGCCCGCGTTAAATGTCAACTCAGTTTCCTCACCGTACTCCTTGAACAGTTTTCTCGTTTCAAGGCCCTCATCATTGTCACTCTCATTCTCATCCTCGCCTTCCTTTCCCAGGAAAAAGCCCAACCGCGGCAGTGGCGCCTTGAAAGAGAACCCCAGTGCATAATTCGAGGGCCTCGGCGACGGCATTTCAATATATAAGGCGTCCTCCTCCTCATCGTAGGACACGGCATTAGAGGCATCGAACCCAATAGTGATAGAGCCCTATAAATTTTGCATTTATTAGCACAACCATAAATCGCATAATTCCCCTTCATGAAACCAAAGAACGGGAATAATGAAAGAAAAACTCACCCTCGACCCAACCATCCTCTCCACCACAGCCCTCTCCCTCCTCTTCATTACTTCCAAAAACCACCCCCGAAACTCCTCCCCAGACATGGCCCTCACCCCGACCCTCATATCCTTGGCGATCCTGTCAAGAATCACCCATTCCTGCTTCATCCCCTGCACACCCAATTCATCATACACAGCCCTCTTCTTCGGATCCACCAACGTATCATATGCCTCCTGAATGCGATCGAAATGTCGTCGCGCAGAGTCCGCCAACTCCGCCGGCTGCTTATCCGGATGAAAACTTAGCGTGAGGGTTCGGTACGCGGACCGAATCTGAGCTTCCGTGGGGGGTGGAGAGCGCGGAAGATTAAGGATGGCATAGTAATCAAGTTCCTCGGGCGGAGACGAGGTCTCATCCTGATCTTTGGGTGGTGGTGGTGGATTGGAACCCATGGTTATCCGTTATTATTCGGTGGTGCTGGTGAGGTCGTCGCTGTCGCTGTTGCTGTCACTGCAGCACGGCTGATCAAGTATGGATTCTGCGCATATACGCGCGCGCGCGTGTTTATGAGGAGGGTTGTCGAAGAAGCTAGTAGGTAAGTACCTAGGTAGTTGTGAAGCGGGGAAAGCTGGCTGTTCGGTATTTTAATCTTTCAAATAATCATGTTGACATATTGTGAGACGAGATCTGATTCGGAAATCCTTTTATTTCCTTCCTGTAAATAAAGCGAACGTGAATTAATGAGGGGGGGCGCCTGTATGCGCAAAGTGTTTGGCTGAAGGGGAAGCAAAAGAAAGAAAAGGAAAGGCGCACGCATTTTGAATGACGTCGGAAAATCGAAGTCGGCGGTTTCGGCGATTCCGTCAGCCCTTCTTTTGCGTTCTTCCCACTCCCTCCCTCAGCTTCCTGTCCGCCCTTCCTTTTTCATTGGGGGGTACCGACCACATTGGCGGCCCTGACCTTTTGGATGGAAGAAAGGGTCAAACTGGTTATTGAAAGGGATTTAGCTTTGGTACTAGATGATAACTGCTGGATCGTTGTGGCGGGGAGAGATCGAGCATAGCGCCGATAAGGCATAAAATAACATAAGGGGGGAACTACTGTTTACTACCGTGGACTGATTGGGCGACTTCCTAATTTGGGCAGGCGAGCACGAGCTGATTCATGCGGTGTCAAAGTGGGACACTCGCCATGACTCGTCATTTACTACTAACTAGTATCTGGTAAGCTCTTTCGATGCTGAAACTGGTGCTTAACTTAGTTTGAAACTCACGACTCCTGCCGGAACGTCTAATATATCGACTCTACTATACAATCCATGTGCAACATCGTTACTCGTGTCATTTGTAAGAGCAGTAAGCCCACACACCATTGGGGCTACCGCAACATGTATTCAACAACAACTCAAGCCAAACAAGCCTCCCGGGTATAACCTGCTAAAACACAACTGCAACAGCTTTTGTATATCCGCTCATAATGCAAAAAAAAAGTTACATCCCAACAAGGGGTAGAAGAGCTATCAGCTCCTCTCTCTAATCCAAAGGACCGTCTCATCCGAGAAGGGAACGTCGCCCGCTCCCAGTGCGCCGAACAATTGCTCCCGGGGGAGACCGCCATACATTAGGTCTTCGTTCGTCGCCAAATCTGGCTGCTGCTGCACTCCTGCGCGCACCTGGCTATCCAGCGATGGGCCGTGCACGAAAAACGCCGCCTTCCGGTCGGAACCAGCCTGTTGCTGCAGACTTTCATTCATAGCTTCTAGACGCTTTTCTATTAACGTCGCCAGGGGCATGGCACCGCCCCAGAAGCGCGCCAGCTCTCGCACAGCCTCCAAGGCCCCACGGATCAGATTCACACTCTCCGGCAAATCAGTCATCAGTCCAGCCGCACTGAGGACATCTGTCGCTGACACAATCACGTATCCGAGGAAGGGGTTCAGAATGGTTCCTCGCGCCGTTCCCGGCTCCAGAACGATACGAGACGGCTCATAGTCTGCAGCACAACGCATGAGGGCGAGCGAGATCTGGAGAATCTCTACTGCATGGGTCCGCGTGGTGCGGATATGTCGCTCTATGATTTCCGCGCGGATGTTTTGGTATCGAGCATACCGATTCAGCGCCATCAGAGTTGCATGATAAAGTAGATGGATTGACATGAACGCATCCGCTTTCTTTGTTCGGATACTTCGTTCCATATTCACAGCCGAGAAGGTCAGATGATCGGGGAGCCGTGCGACCCATTCATCGACGCGTCCGGCGACCTTCACGTAGAATTCCTCGAAGAGCTGATTGTATGCCTCGGCTGGCACCAAGGACAATCGGAAAACGTGGTCGGATACGTCTCCCCAAAGTGACAAGATCTCAACTTGTAATGCCATAGCACTCAAACTGGCGTTATCATTCTCGGGCGATGCTGGTACTTGATTGAGGAAGCTTTGGAAATAGGGCACGGTGGTATATTCCTGCGCCTCGTATACTTCTTCCCGGCAAGGGAGTCTCAGATAAGCCGCTTGGGCGGAGATGAAAGTCGAGGAGGGCGTATAGAAACAAGTCATGCGCTAGCAGGATGATTAGTCGGAGCCTAATATATGAACAGCGGGAAATGTTTTGAGCTACTCACGTCCATGAGGTAAGCGACCCAAAAAGTCCGCCTGCGACACTCGATCAGCGCCTGGGGATGCAAGCCATATTCGCAGGGCCGGCTTTGGTCGACAATGACCCCACCCGACTCAACATTATACCGGAGTCCGCACACTGTCCGAACTGCCGACCCAATTGCATCCCAAGCTGGCACCAAGGAACCTATGGCGTAGTACCAAAGGCCGACGATGATGCGGCTTTGAGCAAGCTGCAGAGTCAGGGCGTGTCGACTGTGTTCAACGGCATACCGAGCCGTGCGTGAATACCTCTTGAGCGCCGTCACCTTGTCGGGCCGATCGGAAAATACCGCCCCGAGCGTCATCATCGAGTACAGCAGCATAGTATCATCTGAGGTCTTGGTATTGCACGACCGCAGCCACAAAAGAAACCGTTTCCGCGGGAACATGTAGTATAGGCGGTCGTTCACATGGGTGAAATAGCTCTCCACATAATGAACTGCGGCCTCTGGGTCTGCCTCGAACGGATCTGTATGCCAGTCGGATACGAGAGGGTCTTGAGGGTCCAGATCCTTCATCTCCATGAGGATGTCGGAGTAGTCATGAGACCCAAGCGAAACGTCATCGGCTAGACGTCTAGCAGTGTCCTCCACTCCAATGGATAGCCGACCATGACCCGGCATCCTGAGCCTGTACTGCTCGTGGTCCATTACACTATCTTGGGGGCCTTCCATGGCCGAGGGTGTCAACATCGATACTTCAGATCTCGGCGATTGAGAACTGGTGTTCGGGAGGGAGGCCGAACTCTCCGAAGCCCGGATCGCAGAGTACGGGGACTGGGATGCTGCGCCATAAGCATAGCTGCCAGGGGGGAGGCTCTCTCGTGGTTCGTATCGACTCGCAAGTTGTGTCGCCTTTAGGGCCGCACGATGGCCGCGGGGACTAGTGTCAAAACCAAGACAGGTTAGTCACTTTACCAAGGGTCGTCAAGGCACCATTGCCAAAGACTTACGCGCTTTCGAATCTGCATTCCCTCCCGGACTTCTGACATTGGTCGCATTTAGGAAGATTCGGTTGGCATTTGATTTTCTTTTCTCTGCAGGTTAAACAGGCCTGCGCGAGTCGCTTCCTCGGTTTGCCGGCTTTGGTGATCCCCCAATTTGCATTGACCGGAACTCCATCGATAATCTTGGGACAATGCGAACCGTCTGCGTATATGTAGCAGAGACCTTCGCCCTCCACATATCTCTCATCCACCACATGAGAACGCACATTGGATGTGTGAGAGGGGTTGTTTGTTGCTGCAGAATCGGGAGTCTCACTGGGAGAAAAGTCTCTGGTATACTCCTTTTCCGGAGAGTTGAAACCGTAGTACGGATACGATGCAGCTTGACTGGTTTGTACAGGAGATCCAGTATGAATAGGATGTAGCGGACCTTCACGTGCTAGGCCGGGTGTGGAGAGATGGGCTAGGGGTGGGAGACTCCTGGTATGTGAATGCGGGAGATTTTCTGGATAAGCCCGAGGGCTTTCGTGCAGGCTAGGTCGTGGTAAAGAGTCGCTCTGTCGGAACGGCGTCGGTGATGCTGTGCTGCCATTTGGGGGTGTATAGATGCCAAATCGGTGAGTTTGGTAGGGAGATGATGGACGGCTTGGATGGGCTGTGGGGGTCAACAACTGGCTAACTGGCGGAAGCTGTTCATTGGCCGTCTGCTGCTGGCCTGGAATCTTTGAGCGACCCAGGGATGTTTCTTCCAGCTCGCGACCTTCTGCTTGGTTGCGTTGATGTAGAAACGGAGCTGTCCCAAAAGGCAAGGGAGCGGAAGTGCGAGGGGGTGGAAGTTGGTACGGGTGGGATGCTGGCCCTGAAGGATCAGCTGGGCGATCAGACTGTCGCTGCGACGTGGAATCTATAGCAGGCGACATGTTGCTGAAGGAGCCCGCTGGGAAAGCAGACATTGTGGGTGACTATGGTGTCCAAAATTATTCGAGGGTAGCACCTAAATAATCCCGCCGGACAGCATCAGAATCCGCGACTCGGGTCCTGTGATAACGAGGCAGAGCCCCTACAGAAACGGCTTCTTGGCTTTGACCGGTGAATCCTCGTACTTCAGGAGAGGAGAAGTGTAGAAAGCGAGCCTACCAAGATGGGAAGGGGATTAGCAACCACGTCATCGTACTCGATGTTTTCCAAAAAGGCGTGTCAACCTACCAAATTGCCTCCAGCCGTTCAGATTTAAGGAGACACTACTGTCAGCAGGCCAGCAAAGAATACAATTTTGATGCTAATAAGAGAAAAACAAAGGTTGGTGTTGGAGCTTGTTTCTGGGTTCGCCGTTCGAGAAGCACGATTGCCCCTCCGTGAATAGTAGGTCGATCGCTGCCCGGCCGGGGAGGTGAGAACAGGAAGGGCTGGAGGGCTGAAGGGCTGAAACAGATGACACACTCGAAAATCGGCGTTCAAAGAATGGAGATTCTGCAATGACAGTATTAAGTCCGCATCAAGCGGGCTCACTTGCGAGTTACCCTGCACTGGTTGCGGGTAAATGGGGGAAGAACGAAGGTAAGCATCTAAAGGATGATACTCATGGCGCAAATGACCGTAACACGCTTGTAATTCGGGTCGACCTCGCCATTCCAAGACTGTATCGCTTCACAGGTCCAATGTTTGCCACAAAATGCATAGAACCATGCAGAAGAAGTAAAGTCTCCGTAATCTGCAATGCTGTTGGGTTCTCGCCAGACCAGATTCGCTGAGAGGGGATAGGTAGGTTTTGTGTGTACCAGACAACAAAACCGAGATGCGCAGCAGTCTCCGTTTCAGATGGGACAGGGAGAAGGATGGGGGCGGAAGAGTGCAATGGCAGGACCGTGGCAGGGCAGGGTTTTAGAGTCACGACAACACTAGCATGGAAACCAGGCTGTTTGTTGCTGAGCTGATAGTGCCCCAGGGGGTGCAGGTAGGCCAAGAATTATAAACAACTAACCAGCAGGCCCGGAATACAACCGCCCAAATTACAGATCTCTTGGGAGTGTAGTAGTAATATCAACTAAATCACCCTGCAAGAGCCGCTCCGAGGTAATTTGGTTGGTTCAGTGGATCAGTGGTCAGTGGTCAAGCTGGCCTGATGTTGGCCGAACAGCTCCTGCCACTAATGAGGAGTAGAAAGGGAAAAAATAATATTGGGCCCTGAGCTAGACAGCCAGTTTGCACCAAATGAGAGGGAAAAAAATAAGAATAAAAATAATAAAGCCTGATAGCGCGGGGCACTGGATAGGATGAGGATGGAGCAATTGTGGTTAAATAGCGCTGTTTGCTTAGTCGAGGCCAAGGTGGAAATGCCCCTGTCAGTTTTGGCCGGTGCTAAGGACTGTAGTAGTAAAGTAGAAGTAGTAGTAGGGTAGAAGGGCGGAGACGCCAGGTTCAAAGGAGGGACACGCTGGGATTAATTTAGAGCGGGGAGGATCGGGGATTTTTGAATAGTAATAAGAATCACGGTCCCTGGAATGAGTGGGAATCAAAGGGGGGCAGAAAGCAGAGAAAAGGAACGAGAGAACGAAGAAAGGGGATCAGGAGGAATAAGAGGGAGGAGTCGGTTGAGTAGGAGCGAGACAAAAAAGAGAGAAGTAGAAGTAGTAGTAGTAGTAGTAGAAGAAGAAGAAGAAGAAGAAGAAGAAGAGCAGAGAGGAGGATACAATCATCCAGTCAGTGCCTGGCCGTCTAGCTGAGGATCCTTTCAATCTGCCATCCAAGCTCAGCAAGTGAGCATATTTTAATGGAAAGGCAACTTATGACCGATCCAGATCAGGATGATCACACACACACAGAGAGAACGAAGCCTGATTCACAATTCCAGCCTGGTTTAGTCCAACGCTTGCCAGTCCACTTTTCGCAACAGTTCCGGTTTAACGGAGGCCCTCCCCAACCCACCCAATCAACCCGTACTATCTGGCATCTTAGATAGTCTAGATGCTCTGGATCGTGTTTACTTTATCCCAGAGTAGTATACACCCTACTATCGAACTATTCTTACTGCGGGCCGGAAGTCTCCTCCTCCCTCCGTCCCCTTCGGCATTCACTTTCAGTTGCATCCTCGGTTCAGCTTCGACCAGCTCCACTCCCAATGGAGACGCGAAAGCGTCCGTCCATCCATCGGGCAATTATTGATTACATCCAGTTTATTCACCTTTCCATAGATGGTACGTAGTTAGATAGATCCTCCCTGGCAGTGTGTCGACAGTCGTCATGGCCGGCCCGGGTATATCAAAAGGATACTGCCACCGGGCGCGGTTCATATTAGGTGCCGGCTGAGATCAAATCTACCGAGAGTCCTTCATTACTAGTTGATAATCTAGATTCATCATCATCATCATCATCATCATCGCCGCCTCCTTGTCCTCATCTCCAGCGTAATCATGCCATGAAGGAGCAAGGTGGCATTTAGACTTTGGAACGGGTCGGCATTAGATATCGTCAGACTCTCCGGCATCCTTTCTCAATCTGGTCTTTGGGAGGGTAGCTGTGGGTGGCAGGTTTTCTCTCCTTATTGACACTGGCCGGCTTTGAATCTGTTTTAATATGAGCATGATTAGGTTTTCCAACCCGACGCCCCGCAGGAGGATCCTCGTTGGTGTTCGGAACGATCCATTGCCAGCTCCAGCCGTTAGTCATGGGTAGGAGACGCTCATGCGACCACCGACCACGGGACAAGCACAATCTTTTCGGAACGGCATTTGCAATTAACCTTGTTTCGTTTGATCGGGACAATGCGTCTGTTCCTTCTTACTAAGTAACTATCATCATGGTGTGCAGCAACTTGCGAGGCTCATCACTACTTAGTCGTCCGTTCCCATACTCGGAGTACAAGAGAAAGCCAGCGCGGAAAGACTGGATTTTGGGCCCTATGGAAGCTGCCAACCCCCGACATAGTGCACACTTGGCAGGTCATCGCCCTAATTAGGGGGGCCGGTAAGAGGAGAGAAAGAGAGGAGGTGGTAGGCAATGGTTAATCAATTACCATAGTAAAAACAAAAAACAAAAAACAAAAAACAAAAAGAGGACAAATAAAATAAAATGAAAATCAATTAAAAATTCAAAACAGAAAGTGAGAAAAAGAAAAAGATCCGCACATGAAGGAAAGAGCCAGGCTGGCAACAAGAAACAAATCCCCCGTCCGAGAGGGCCACTGGATATGCCGACTTGTTTCGGCCGGACTGACCAAACTCGGACGAACAACCTCATCAGTGTGTTCAGGAGAGAGACCACTACAGACTCCCACATCCAGCCAGGGTGAGCAAGCACTGCGACTCCCCCGAGGGCTCAAAATCCACCAGCTTATCGTTTGGCTAGTGGCCAGTACGGAAACCTCCGTAGTCCGTCCTTACGCGAGTGGAGCATTGACTCCAAGCCGGGAAAAAGATGAGAAGCAACGCCCAGGGGAGGGTGCAAGGAACAGCCTCCCAAGTTCGCAGCAGTCCCTCAGCCCATCGAGGATCGCGAGCCTGTCATTCGTGGGGACTAGCGAACCAAGTGGACTGGGCGTATCCGGAAAACGGACAGATGAGGGTCTGCGAGCCGGAGGGCCACGGTTTTTCATTTTTCTGACCTGAGTAGTGAGTCTTTCTTTCTTTCTTTCTTTCTTTCTTTTTGGTTTAATTTGATTGAATTTTTATTTTCTTATGTTTTTCTTTTCTATTCCGTGTTAGTCTTGTCACTGGGGTGGCTAATATCGATGCGTTTGGCTGGGTAGGCTGCTTTGATGCTGTTGCTGACTGGGATTTTGAGTTTGGTGTCTCCTGTAACGGTTTGTGGCCCGCCGGGAACAACGCCCGTTTGGTCCAAGGAGGGATGTCGGATTTGTCTCATCTTCGGGCGATCCGATCTGCACCGTCAAGTGTGTAGCAGACAGCTTGACGGTCCAGCCTCGACTGACTGGATAGCAATTTTTATTCGCGGAAAACCCTATCCCGAAGGCCATGGGGAATGTTGACGAGTCATTTGCTTCCCGTATCTCAAGAGATGTATTGCAGACTTTCTGTCATCTTCAGCATCGACAACACCCAGCCAGGAACATGGATGGCCTCTTGAAAAGCCAATCCCACCCCTCCAACAGTGGGCCGGAGGCTCTCACCCTACGGCCGTGCTAAGCAAAGTCTAAAGTACTATCATACGATCTCACCCACCGATCCCACAGTTGGCGCCAACCGGAAATGAAGTAAGAAGGAGGGGGGTAAAACAAATTTAATCAATTGAGAAATCACGGGCAATAATCTAAACGGGTTGCCTTGAGATTGCCTACTCCAAATACTGACACCCTACTCATTCATATGCCGAACGCCCAGTGCTGGAGAAACCCGCGGCATCACCCACCGATTGGTGCGATTAGATCAGATCTGTGTTTTCCCGAACATAACCCGAGATTGGGCGGGCTTGCCGGGCGTTCCAGCATTCCGATGCAAGTAAAAACTTGCTAGGGCCTTCTCATCCCTCAAGGATGATACTATGGACGAAGTAACTCGCGAGTCGCAACAGATGGGATGTGGACGGGAGACTTCCCCTCCCCACGACGCATTTCATATTGGTTCCCTTAAAGGATGACAGCAACCGTGCTCTCGCCCTGACCTCCCGCCTAATATATGAGATACTAAGGAGGGAACACGGCCTATGCCTTTCCCGCACCTAGTTTGAGCGGAGTTTAAGTGGACATTGTTGCCCTCCGTCCCCGTCGGAACCACTCCTTCGCGCTGCTAGTAGCGGAATAACGGACGGAAATATAGCCATAAGGCAGAGGGCACGGTAGTTTGCCCCGACAGGGTGGTGGTTATCATCGGAGAGCACACAATTACCCAACAGTAGTCTGTTAAGATATACTGTGGTTTACTGGTTTGGTCTGTGGGCTAAATAACCGACTCCAACGTCCTGCACCCTAAAGTTCTAGTGTCTCACCGGCATCCTTCGGCACCAGGATCTGCCACATCTGTAATGCCAATCTCCGCCGTCACATTCGCCACGGCCATCTTGCCCGTACACCCAACAACGACGGGGGAAGGGAGAGGAGGAGAGGGGCACTAGGGCTAAACAAGGACCAGTCCAGAGGGACGGAGGATGCTCTCTGTTCAGCGACCGGCCGTAATGGTCGGAGTCCATATCCGGAACCCCCTGGGTCTTCTCCGATAGGATCAACTAGCGCCGGAGGGGGTGAGACAGTGTGCTTGTGTCGTTGCATATTGGTGTCTCAAGACCGAATAAATATCGCATCAATTACATTCAGCAATTGTGTCCGTCCGTCGATCAATCCTTTTTGGCAGGCAAACTATGCAATGTGAGGTTGCATTATTCGATTCATTATCAACTAATAATAACACCGAACCAGACAGATACTAGTCTAACTACTTAGAATTTAGATACTACTACTTACTCCAACTTCGCAGGCGCCATCTCCGGCCGAAGACATATCCACTCCCCCCGACAAAACCCGTCCGTCGATCCCACTCCCTCCTCCCCTCCCCATTCATCCATCATCATTACCACTTAGTATGCAAAACACCCCGGCAGCGACGCAACCGCTACGCTAATAGTAGGCGAGCAGTGCGAGCTGCATCACAGGTACGTACACCCGACATATGCTATTGATATTGCCACCCCGACCATCACATCACGGGCTGCAGGCGACGGTTTTAGCCCAAAAGCTTGTTGTAGCCGCGGCGCCAAAGTAGGATGAGGTGGGGGTCGTTGAGGATCAATAGTCCATGGTAGCGTGTCGGTCGTCCTGAATCATGAAGGCTCGCTTGCTCAATCACTCCGGAAGTTAAACCGAATCGGTCGACAAGGTGTGAGTTTCAAGTTATGCTGACTGGGAAATCCCACGAACTACGGGCCCTTGAAAGTTGGCCAAAGGTAAAATCTGAGAAATAAAAGATGAAGGGTTAGAAAAAAAAAAAAAAAAGGGTCGACCACCTCGGCTATCAGAGGAAGCATGGACCGGGAGAAGCTAAGATACTATCCACGCCATCCATCATCCCTGAGAGATCATGACACAAAGTACGAAGTACATGGTGTACTGTGCTCGGCCGGAAGTGCTAAAGTTAGGTTCTCTTCCGGGGATACTACTCAATCGAATGATAAATGAAGGGAAAAGTTCGGAAGGTCGTCCCTGAACTACACTCAACCGAGTATATTGAAGCGATTTTTATCCCTCAGGTGTGTATCTACCTACAAGAACTTAGAAAGGCAATATAAGCGCACCACAGGAATGATAATATTGCCCCGATACTACGTTATAATATAAAATAATATAATAAGAGCCATAATAAGAAACCTAAGCCTACACTAATTATCCGGAAGTCCCGCAATACATTTATACCAACTATATACAAACAACCCCAATTAGCATGTGAAAGTCAATTCCATCCTTCAAGCTAATATAAACATGAAAAAAATGGACTAAAGATATAATAACCCCCTCGTATCCCCTGAGCTTCCCCCCTTCTACGAGAACGAAAGAGCCTTCTACGAGAACGAAAAAGAAGAATAAGAAGAAGAAAGAGTAAGAGAAACAAAAGTGTGGACCGAACCGAACCACTAACATACGTAACAGAGGGGCTTGGCACGCACCTCCCCCCCCGGTCAAAAAAATGAGTGCTGAAAATCGCGGAAAAGCCGAGCGGGATTCAAATCAAACAAGCAAGCAAGCTTGTGAAACACACACATACCCATATGACTTGACACTCACTCGCTTACTCATATTTACCTCGCAACTCACACCATAAGTAGATAGATAGATAGATACTACTACCTAATACTTACTATATACGTAGTGAAAAGTGGAAAGTGGAGAGAGAGAGAGAGAGAGAGGGTCACCGCGGGCCCCGAGGAAAAGAAAGTTGACTGAACTTTTTTTTTTCCTTATTTGCCGGTATCAGGTCAAATGCCGATGAGTCTTTTTTTTTTTTTTTTTTCTTCTTCTTTTCTTCTTTGTTTTGTTTTGTGTTTGATGATCCTTATCGGTTTTTGGTTCTTCATCCGTTGCCTAGTATGTATTGAACTATGTCATAGAGTCATAAATGTGGGCTCTTTCTCTTTGTTTGATCGGCTTTGTATTCCTCTATAATTTTTTTCTAATTTTTTTTTTCCCTTCTCATTTTCATAAAAAAAAATATTGCGTGTCAGTTCGATCTGCAGTTTCAGGTATCATTTTTCTACCGTAGTACGTACCTAAGTAGTATGTACGCGACCGAGGGGTGTGGATATGGACAGATATCTAGACCCCGTCATGATGATATGTTCATATATATATTCATAATTATTAGTACTTACGTACTTGAGTTATGTCCTTCACTAATGAAATAATGCCTAACTACTACTACTACCACCACTACTATTAGATTGTCAATATCGACCAAATCACGCCTTACAATAACCCTCCAAATTATAACAATGATATTATTATTACAAGCACTACTAATAACCAGGATAGTATATTAGATAACTTAGTAATAAGCACAGCACTTGTAAGTTCATTTCGGATCTAACCGGGCTCATCTATCCATCCATCCCATCCCATCCCACCAGAAGTAAACCAAACCAACACTAGGATAGATACAGTACTAGTTAATTGTCGCCCCAGATAAATTCCGACCTCCGACCAAAAGCAAAAGCAAAAAGGCACACACACACCACCGACGGACCAACGGAGTAGTCAGAAGGAAGGCAAGGAAGGCAAGGAAGATGAATTTCGCCCTCCCCCCTGTCGAACAAAAGCACGAGACTAACCCTTCTGCGCAAATGCACATACGAGATATGATTTGTTGGGAGGTAATGAAGTTGCAGTAGTTTGTAGTTACTAGTTGAGAGGGAGGATCTAAGGCATTGACTTCGTAACTTACTAAAAGTGCGTTAGTTAGTTCGGGTAGTAGTTGCGACCAGTGTTAGTTTTCCTCTGTGTAAAGTTGGGGATAACAAAGGAAGATAATTTATTGGTATCTTGAGGAGCCTGGGTAATTTGGATAAACTATTACCCTATTGCTGGGGTTGAGGGTAGTATTGAATGCTCTACTATATATATTTATTGTACGTGAGTATGTAAACTTAAGTAGTTGTTGTTGTGTGTGCATTGTAGTGGTAGTGGTACACGGATAGTTAAACTACGGTATCATCATAATGCCCATTATACCTAACAACTACCACCTGGCATGTCCTACTAATAGGGGTGATGGTTAGTAATACCTAACTACTAAAAGTAAACCCACCATGAGGAATTGTCACGGGTGGCATGATGCTGCTGCTTCTGCTCCATCGGTTTCAAAATAATATATATAAACTTTGGACTGTCTTGTATTTGACTTTCTACTAATATAGCTTAGTAGTAATTGATTGATGCAGGCTACAGCAAAACATAGCCACCTTAGTTAAGCAGAACTACTACTAACTAACTAACTAACTTTTTTAAAAGGTCCGTGTCCGTTCGTCTAGACAGCAGTTGCAGTCAGTAAGTAATGTGGGTATTTTTATATATCCCGATGCAAGTCCCGAACCGACAGCTAGTACTATTGACTACTTACGTATTGTTTAGTCGCTTGATGTCACTGGTTAGCGATATCTTCGGATGGAAGTGTAGTATAGTAAAGAGAGTTAGTAATTGGTTGGATACTAGGTACTACCGTGTTGATATTGGTTTAGTAAAGGTAACTAACCCACTGGTAACTGTTCAGTTGTGGTTCACATTATCATGTGAAAGTACCTCCCAGCTGTACCAAATCAAATATGTATCTCACCCCTGTACTCAGCATAAAACAAACAAGATTCAATCCTCGGGTCAATTCGGCGATAATAACTAGGGAATCAAGTAGTGTGGCATAGGTGTTCATATGTTTGCTTGTTTGTGATTGAGTTGGGCTGGTCATCCTGGGTTATAGCAGGGGTAGGTATAGATGGTAAGCTGGGTTGGAGATTATGTACTGTTGGTTGATTAGAGCTATACTCTGTAGTGCAGAGTGGCTGGTTTAGTGGTACAGATTGGGTGGTGTATCAAATGCAATGCTGTTATTCTTCTGTTGAAGCATTGGAGTGTAATGATAGATGGTGGGTTGGAAGTGATACCGACCACATCAATGTAGTCGATTCTTTAATCTCAAAACATGTCAGGTGTACAAGCACTACGTCAGAAGCATCTACTGGAAAGCTACTGAAAAAAACTACTAATTCATTATGGGTATTGCGAACCTGTTCATTGGTGCTACCTTTTAAACCGAAAACAATCTCATATCATACCTTCCCAGCGTGAAACCCCGGACCTCTAACTTACGCCTCGTAGAGGGTGTTGAGGAAGTCCTTGGAAGCGCGCTCGGGCTTAGCAGACTCAACGGTCTGCTGGCCGAGCTTCTCCTTGGAGAAAGCAGCAGCGTAAGGGTTGAGACGGAGCATGACCTGCTTGTTGCGGAGAGGGTTCTTCTTCTGGATGTTGGTGCGCTTGGTGCGAGCCTCACCCTTGGGGGCGCGGAGGACGGACTGGATCTCAGAAGAGTTGATGAGACGGGCCAGGTCGGCGTTGGCAACAACGTTCTGGGGAAGGAGGTAGTCCTTCTTGAGGGCGGAGGCGGTGGTGGTGGTGCCGTAGACCTTGTCGAGGGCCTCAAAAGCAGCGGAGGACCAGACGATGAAGCGACCGAGGTGACCACCGGGGGCGAGCTGGAGGAGGTTGAGGGAGAAGACGGAGGAGGTCTCAACACCGGGGATGTTGCGGAAGGCACGGACAAGGTCCTTGCCATCAACCTCGGGGTTGTAGACAACCAGAGGACCGCGGCGCTGGCGGAAGCGGCGGTTCCTCAGCTTACCCTTACCGGCACGCATCTTGCGGGACTTCTGGACCTTGACGAGGTCGGCACCGGCACCGACGGCCTGGAGGAGGGCAACGGCGGCCTTGGTCTTGGTAACAGCGGAGTTCTCGAAGGTCTTGGAGTCAACGACCAGAGGGACCTCAGGAACGTTGGCAACGCGGTGACCGCGAGCGAACAGAAGAGAAGGAACGGAAGAAGCAGCGAGGGCAGAGGCAGTAGCGAAACGTCTAAATAACACCCATTAGTTCCTCTCCTTCTGCCTCATCGGTCGGAATCTCATCATACCTCTGGCCAACGTTGACCTTCTGGTGCCACTTGCGCCAGACCTTGGTAGGGGCGAACATACGACCGGAACGGCACTGGTTACCGAAAGCGGCCTGACCGGCACGGTGAGTACCACCACCGGAGACACGGGGGATACGAGCGACAGCGCGACCTGAAGTTATTCACATCCATCAGTCATCCCGATTCTCCTGCAATTTCTTGGCAATTCCTTCAGATTTGTGCACATACCGGTACCCCAGGACTCAGCAGAGGTCTGTTCACCAGCCTTCTCGCTCACAGCGTAGGGCTGTCTCTTGTTCTTGGCCATACCGGTGTGCACCTGCCTGTAAATCGAAATCCGTCAGCCATCGAATTTCCTCCGCATTCTCATTCGTTCTCCCAGCGAGTCGATTTTTCGTCGTAAAAGGCTGAAACATACTGGACAACATCAAGACGGATGGGGGAGGCGAAAACAGCCGGGAGGGGGTAGGTAGCCCCCGTGGGCTTGCCATCAGCGCCGGCGATGGTGACGGTAGGACGAGACGCCATTTTTGTCGACGGTAGGGTGGTCGTTGTCGTCGTTCGAGGTTGGAGATCGAGCATCTCAAGATGAGCGCGCAAATTTTCGCTTAGTCTCACCCGCCCGTCGTGGGTGCGGCAAAGCCCTAGCCCTGTTGCCGTTTTGGGTGGATGTTGATGCCTGAGGCGGAACTGATCTTATCGATATGGGGAACCGCGGTTATACCTTATGTGCTTGGATCTACCCTTCATACATGCAATTTCTCCTTGTCTTTTTGGAATCAATATAGTCTCGCGGAGAATTTTGAGAGCGATACACAAAACACTACCAACTACATCATAACATTATCTAGTATGACTTAATTGGAATTTCAATTTTCATTGATGTCAAGTCTAGCCATACAAAGTCCTGTCTGTAACAATATCGCCACAAGAGATCAGCTGACGCCCAGAACACTATCTATGCAATTACACTCTACAAGTCTACAATTATGATTAATGAACAAAGAAAAAAAAAATACTACTGTGTAAAGCGGAAAAGAAATCGTTGGCCAACGTTAATTTCATTTGGGATCCTCTCTACTGAAAATGCAAATGGTACAAGAAGGTAAACAGGAAATCTCAAAAGGGTCCGAGCACTACGCCTTGTGCAAGGAAACGAATGTAAGTCTCGATCGGTATGGGCTAGCCACCCGGATCACATTTTCAATCAATCCACGTTTAAGCGTGCACATGTCCACCGTGAGCGTGGCGTCTGGCGCGGCCCTCCCTAACGGTACGGGGCTTCAACTTGATGGCAGAAATGGCCAAGTTGGAGCTTTGTCCAGCAGTGCACTGGGTACCAGCAGCCACATTCTGAGCAGGGGTCCACTGGCCGTTGGCGCAGCGCTGGAAAGAGGAGCCATTGATGCAGTTCCATTGGCCCTCCACACTGCAAGATCCAGAGAGCGCACCGGAGCTGGAGCTGGAGCTTGCGCTGGAGCTGGAGCTGGGTTGAGGGCTGGAGACAGAGTTGGAGCCAGCACCAGAGCTGGAGCCGCTGCTGCCAGAGCTGGGTGCAGGAGTGTTCGCAACCGCAGGAGCAGTGTAGGTGGCGGCTGGGGCAGAAGTAACAACAGCAGCGGCCGAAGAGCTGGCGGAGCCAGAGCCGGAACCAGAGCTGGAGCCAGATCCAGAGTTGGAGCCAGAGCTGCTGTCACCAGCGGCAGCAAAAGTGGGAGTACCGGTACAGGCGGCGGCACCAGCGGAAGCCAGGTTGCTAGGCTCGCCGTTGTATTGGATGTCGTCACCGGGCTGCGGGAATCGGATGTCGACACCTTCGGAGGTGGTGCAGCCGTTGACGTTGGCGACAAACATGGGAGGGAAGGTGGAAGAGCGCTTCTCAACATCGCGCTTTTCCTCAACATCGGACCGCTTAGAAGAAGAAGCGCTCTGGACCTCGAGGGGTGCACAGTTCATGTACATCTCACGGTTTCCAATGCGGTTGAACCAAGTCCAGGCGAGCGTGTACTTGCCGGGGCTAATGCCTTCCGGAATGGTGTAGTTGAACTTGGTAGGATCGGCCATGGAAGCACCACCGGAAAGGTTTCCGTCCACGTTGGCGGGGCAGCCACCCTCGATAGACTTGATGACCATCCATTCGGAGTCCTTGGTCGGCTGCAGATCGGTGGTCAGACTGACTTGGCAGGAGCCACCACCATGGGTGGCGGAACCCTCAAAGGTCAAAGGCATGCTCTCCCCGATCTGGGCGGTATTCCACTCGCTGACCTCGTAGGTGTTGGAGCGCAGCTTGCAAGGAAAATCACTGCCATCGGCTGCCAGAGGCGAGTTGTTGAGAGTATCCTTTCCATAGGGAATGGGCTCAGTCATGATCATGTGTGCTTCGACGGCCGAAATGCCCAAAAGAGCAGCTGCCGTAAGGATCGACTTGGAGAACATGGTGAAGGAGCGTCGTTTTTGTTTTGCACTATTCGACAGCTAAAGGAGTGTTTGAATTTCTGACCGTACCAGACGAGACAGAACAGATGGTTGCGTTGAGCAAAAGTCTAGTGCAGATGGATTAGCTATGAAGGAGAGAAATGAAGGGAAAGGATGAAGTTGTAGGTTTATATTGAGATCATGCATGATTCGTTGGTAAGAGGCATAGGAGCAACAGACGGTGATACCCGTATAGTTGAAGCAGTATATGGCCAAGGATGTGTAGAAGGGCACAAGGTTATGGTAGACAATGAAAATGTACCCGGGAAAGTACCAGGATAAGACGAGATGACAATACCTTTGTAGAACCAAATCAAAGGTGAGCTTGTCCCAAAGTTGACTTTGTCTAGTCGAAACAGGCCTTTGTCACGAGAGTGTGATACCACTGGACAAGGATAGCTTCAATTCTTAGGAAGTAGAAGGGAAGGTCGGAGTTTGCCGCAGGCACACAACGAAGATTTGAATGAAATCAAAAGGAGTGTCGAAAGAAAGCAGGACTAGCCTGGTAATATTAGGACTGTCGAACAGTGTAGAACGAAGAAAGGACTGAACGCTCCAGCGTGGTTGAAGAAGAGAAAGAAGAAAAGGGATCAACACTGGCATCCCCGGGGGGTGTTATATACTTAAGATTTGGACTGTTTGAGAACGCCATGACGGTGAATCAGGGTACCCAGGAGACTGGACGGAATGAGACAGGCTGTTAGTAGGCGCGCACCGAAAGTCAAGATGCGTGTGAGTGGGGAGGGGGGAGAAGATTGACAGACAGACAGTGAATTGGGTTGGGTTGCATGTCGAGTCGTGGGACACATAGTTTTGGGAGTGCAGATGGACCCTGAGTGGTCCCTAGCAAAAGGGACTCCATAGTCGAAAAGATGAAACAAACCCGCAGCGGAACCTGGGACTTCGGCTAGCGACGCATTACTGTGTTTACTGAGTAGATACAAGAGACTCAGTATTACCCCTGCCAGCCCATCCGTCGCACCATCAGCCCGGCCCGACGCTTCATTGGCTGGGCCCAAGGCGGTTGGCGCCGGCATTTGCCAATCAACGCCTGCAGGTCGCGGATTCGCTCTGATTGATCGGCTTGCAACTAAAAGTAAAAAGTATCATCCGCCAGCCTACGAGTTAGACAACGTTGTCCGACCGGTCATCTTGCCCTTTCCACATCTTCCGATCATTCTTTCTGCTCGGCGAATGAGCCTTCAAAGTTCGCCATTCGGCTTGGTCAACTGTGACCTGCTCACTGACCGAAGCTCCCCTTGCCCTTACATTGCAGCCTTTGCGGAAGATGAAGCCGACGTGGGGCGATGGACACAGCCTCGCAAGCCACTGAGCAAAGATGTGCATTTCTATGACTCTTTCCAAAAGGCAGCAGCGAATTGTGAGTCCAGGCGAAACAAATTTTCCTTTTTTTTCGCCTCTACCAAGATCCCAACATTCCATACGTACGAAGGACACTGAAGAAGTTCGTTCTCCTGTCATCATTCCAGTCCCCATCAACCGGGGGCTGTCATTATCAGGCTCAACGAAACCCCATTGTAAGAGATGGCGTGGGCGAGACCATTCCTGGGACACCTCATTCGACCACAGAAAAACTCAACTAAGCATACATCTCCATCTCCAAGATAATCCTTCAGCCCAATCCCAAGCTCCCCCAGGCAATTCCTTCCACCCAGCCATGAGCGCGTGTGCCGACTTGGCGCTTCGGTGGCGAACCAGATGCCCGTCCCTGTCTTACCGGTGAAAATCTTATTGCATCCCGCTGCCCCGTATGAAGCAAAGCATACTACACTACACCAACTCACGCCCTTTTTTTTTCCGGTCCAGAAAAAGAAAACAAAATCCTCCGTATGCAAGTGGCAGGGAATGTTGGCAATCCTCAGCCGCCGACTTACGACCCAACCAAGATACAAGTAAACATCCAACCTCCTGCACCATGGTTCAGATCATGATCCCCGCATGGACGGACCCTGTCGGCGCAAAAGTTTGGTCGGATCGGTGGGGTTCTTTTTACCCTCCCACCGTTTCTTTCTTTCACCAAGTCGGAGGGCGGCTGGCTCCGTGATTTAATTGCTACACGTTGATACCGGTTACTGGATTCTTCGTTGCTGGGATTTCATGGATCAAAGAAGCACGTAAACGCGCTGCGAGTCAACAATTTCTTTGTGCGATAGCCGCCCACTGTATGCGCCATGTGGATTCGAAGCATCATTGGTTACACATGACTACCAATAGTAGCAGATAGTATGCGCGATATATTTAGGTAAGAGTTTGTCCTGAGAAACCTGCATAAACCAATAAAGGAGATGGATTAGTAGCTGCTGTTCTATGACGTCGTCTATCGCCTTCAGTACTTTTTCTTCTCCATTTACTCAACATCTATACCACCTCAAAAGAGACCTATCTACTCAATACACAATCCCAGCTACGCTCATTTACACAATCACAAAAATCACCAAGCATGTGATTCCAATACTTACTACTAATCACCTTCCAAACCCAGCAATAGTCAACCCCACAACAAACTATTAATCACATCACCAGAAACTTGGCAAATTAAACCCATCATCCCATCATCATCAAAACACGAACTGGACCCATCGAAAAGAAAAAGAAAAATTCTTCACAGACTTTAGATCGTAAGTAGTACAAAGTACTACTACTAGCTCCGGACCATTTCGGCAGTTTCGAGAATCATCGAGATTGAAATTGCGGGGGGTGGGTGTATCAATCTGAAACAGAGGAGGCGGCGGGAGATCGCGACTGTCAGCTAAGCGAAGGGGTTGATGATACTACTCCATAGTTTTAATGAACATTTGATGAAGAGAGAAGTTTAATATAATGGTCTGAAAATTGAGTCAGTGAGTTTTCAATTTATCAATTTATAGATGTGATAATATTGTTGCCTACCTAGTTGATAATTGTTTTGTTTTGTTGGTGGTGATGTTTAAAATTGCAGTGGATATGATATGGGTTGATAAAATTATTCATGATGATAATGAATACTACTCTACTATATTTGACTTTTGGGATAGGTGGGACAGTTCTGCGTGTGTAACTACGATCGCAGTAATTTAACGTGCAGTAAAAATCTGTCTAGTATTGTCTGACTACCTATTATGTGATATAATAATAATAATATAGAAGAATGTTGGCGATTACTATATGTATAATCCTATAAGCCTTTCAGTTGCAAAACGTTGTTGACTGGGGCCGGGCTGGTTCGGGCCACAACCATCTGACGGTGGATACACAAGGGGATCATCATCGGTAATGAAAGGTGGATCGAACTCCTGGCTTAGTCTTTGGAACGTTGTCTAGACCCTTCTTCTTCTTCTTCTTCTTCTGCCTTGTGCAGAGTTGTGTTGGGGATGCTGGCTAATGATTGATTGCCTTGGATTCTCGTCTAAGCAGACTCATTGCCACTTTACAGGGCAAGGAGTATTATTGAGGGAATAATTTGCCGCATATTGATGTCTAGGCATATTCTTTGGTAATAGATATCTTGTTAATTTGAGAAATGCTCACAGTTTGGTAGTTAAAGGAGGGAAAATATTAGGAATGCCAAGCTATGAATGTCTAGAGATATGGCATGAGTTTTCCGAGATAAGTCCGTAGACAGGTTCAAATTCCGTTCACACTATACAATGAGTCTCTATGCAATCTATGGGAATCATACTATAACGTACATACAACTTTACTTTTACCCTCGGTCATGCTAGTTACTTCCACCGGTTGGGATAGGGGGATCTAGAATACTCGTTTAGCCAACACGATCTCACTGAATGCCAAAAAGACCATGTGACTTACTCGGGTCTTCAGTGGTTCCATTATGGATTGCGGTCGTATCAACGCCCTGCAAATTATTAACAACATCCTGGTATGAATAAATGAGTGGTTCTCCACTTACCAAGGTAATATACCCAAGGACTCCGTTCCTATAATCCTGACCATCTAGTGGCTCCGTATCCATGATAGCCATGGCCCCCGCTGTTAATCAGACCGCAGCATCAGCATCTCAACAGGAAATTAAACTGAAACCCAGGTTGCATATATGCTTACTCAACGAATCCTCATAATAAACCTTGAGTCGTCCAATTCAGACGACCCCAAAGCATTATGCCTAATCGAAAAGGTGGAAATCTGTTTAAGTATTGGCTTGGATCGCGGCCCAGACGGCATCACGGAAGGCAAACATCCCATCTGAGCGTGGATGGAAGGCCTTGATTTGGCGAGTGGGTAACCACCATCGAATAGCGGTGCTGCTGTAGTTCCCGCTCGCAATGTCGGAATTGGCCTGGACGAGAAGCTGAGCTATCTTACCATTCGGATCCGTAGAGATGGCAATGGACGCGTCGCACATCGCCACAGCATAGGGATCGGGGTCGGTTCCTAGGGTGGTATTGCAGGTCGCAGCGTCGGCGATGGGAATGCTGCCCAGAGACACCATGTGGACCACCTCGGCCGCTTCAACGGCGGCAGTTTCCGCTTCAACCGTGACCTACATCATACATATAAGCAATCATGATAGGTTTATCATGCAAAAAGAAGAAGGAAGGGGTGCGGACCAGCTCGTCGTGCTCATGTGGTTAATCATTCCACCCACTGAGGAAGAAAAACGTCTCTCCCCGGTTAGGACTGGGCTCATAGACACCTTCCTCGCAAAACCGATGTGTGTCAAATAATGGCTGCATATCGACGTAGGTCACGCGAGTGGAGCCATAAGCTGTGTTGGCATCTTCGATGGCGTCCTGTATCACTTGATTCATCTGGTTTACTAGGTCGTCTAATTCTTTCCGTAAAGCTGTTTTCAGGAAAGGAACAACTTCCCTTATTGGAAGGATAGGGTTATAAGCCGTCCACCACCAGTCAAAGGTGGTCAGGTCACAGATGGTGGTGTCGTAGTTGAAAAAGCCGACGTAACCAGTGACATATAGCATGAAATCCTCGTTGAGTGAGGCATTGAGAATACTGAGGTAAGCTTCCTTGAGCTTGTTTCTCACGCCCGCTGAGCTGGTATCACTTAGGATTGACCTCGCCTTGTCCTTTTTCTGCTCACACCAGGCTCGGAACTCCTCTGCATCATGAAATGTCTCCCAAGTTATGCAGTTGCGGATGATATCACTGAATCCCACGTCATTGCCTCCCACTGTTAAAGTGCCGATATTAGGTGACGTGGTGTCTTTCCACTTCTTAACTTGGTTGATTAGTCCAGTCGTAGTGTCTCCCGAGCGCGCATAATTCGAGAAGGGGATGCTGGAGTCATTCAGATAGTTGTAGAGAAGTTTTCCGTAATTGTTGGAGCCCACACGGCAACTATCCCACGAGGTCGATCCCGTACCCATACCAGCGGCGTATGAGTCCCCAAAGTGTAAATAGCCCGTGACGTTCAGAGGCTGCTCATTTTCGTCCCAGATGAGGTAGTCATCGTATACGGGGCAGTTTGTATCTCTTCTCCGGGTGGTTGAAACAGGGCTGGTCGTGTCTCCGCCGTCGTCGCTCGTAGCCGACACCACTGGGATGTCATTGCTGATTTCAATTGCACGTTGGCATTGCGCACTAAAGTAGACCCCCCCCCCCCCCCCCCCCCCCCCCCCCCCCCGGGGCTTTGCCATGACTCAGCATTCCATGCAGCTCTGTCTTTCTTGCATTTACCCTCATTCCCGTTGTCGTCAGGACAGAGAATGTCATGTGGCTTATTGAGGTACCAAGGCGCACATGAACGATCTAGATTACCTTGGACCAGATCCGTGCAGCCTTTGATACCATATGCGTAGTCTTGCGATCTGAGATATGGTAAGGAAACCAGGCGGAAATTACGAAGTGCTCGATTGAACGACTAGTACTAATACTAAAGGCCATAGTAGATATCATAGGGCTTGGCGGGTAGAACGAATGCTACCCACGATAGAGTGAACGGCCTAAGGGCCTTGTTTCTGTAATCACGGTAATCATGTTAGAAATAGTAGCACTTGAGGACAGTCTTCTAACGACAAGACACCGTTCAGTCACTAGTCATCGTCCACTCCACAATATTCGAAGCCGGTATAACCACTTTCGATCGGTTATCATTGTTCTTCGGGTGCGAAATGGGCTCAATCCCCGAGCCAGGTAGTGTGACAATGGTTTGCGCGTGATCCTCGGCCGTACCCCAGTCCCACCAGTCCAGTGTAATTCCTACGAATTGGTATCGGACCTGCTCGCCAGGCCGGAGGTCGTCGGGCAGATCAAAAGACCACGACTTGGACCAGGATTCCCCGGGAAAGAGCGTCACGAAGCGACCTTCTGGATTTTCCGCCACGTTGAGCACTCTGTCAGGGTTATCCCAAAACACATGCGGTGACCGGTCGTCAACGGATCTCTTCCATTCGTTCTCTGTCTCCATATCAGACTGACTAGGACGGAGACGGCGATAGACACGAAAGGCGTCAAATGGATTAAACGCCCAGGTATGGAAAGTGATTGGTTGAGGGCTCTCATTGTCGGATGATGGACCGTGGTATACGACCCGAATGGACAAGTCCAACATCCCGTAAAGAGGCATTGTGGAGCTGCAGCTCAACTCCAGACTCATGACAGGTGCGCCATCCCTGTCTTGATATTAGCTGATAAACTCTTTTCTTGAGTGGAATTGAAGGGCGTACACTCTTTCACTTGGACTGATTGGTGGCGGCGTCGGAGGTGAGGGAATTGGCGGTCTTCTTCCTTCTTGCACAGTAAAGGTGAGATGTGCACCACCCGCAACCAAGATAGGCAGGTGTTTTGTTTTCATTTCTATCTTCTGCTGCGCCGTACCCCAATCCCAGTATGGAATTTCTTGGCCCGTCCAAAGAAGGGTATAGATATGCCCCGGTTCTAAAAGCGTGGTCCAGGTATCGGGTAAGCTTTCTCGTACATTTATAGTACTGCGGTCCCAATTTTTCTTAGCCTCTTCGACATAATATGATTCCGGTTCGTCCGGGAACTGATAAATTCTCGGTAATGATGATAAATGTCTTGAATGTTCCTCAATACTGATCTTCTTGATATTACCCTCTGGATCATGGGATAATAAAATAAATTCATTCTTACTAGGATCTATAAAAGGATCCCAGTAAAACCAGAACTGTTGGCTGTCTATGACCCTGCGCAAAGTAATTGTGAATGAGTAAGTTAGTTTCCCATTCTCTGTCCAGAGTGTTGGGCTGCCATCTAGCTCGAGGACTAATGGTGGAGTGTCGGGCCTATATAAAATTCTTCTTAGTGACTCTATTCTATAATAGTTGTATTGAACATACAGTCTATTGGTTTCTTTCCATCTGATGTACCTGTCCATTTGAAAAGTCTTGAAAATTGTTTGTCGGGGTCGTAGGTGGTAGAAAGTCGGGAATTGTTTGGACTGGAACCTACAGGGTCTAACTCTTAAATTGCACGCACTGTCTCTAACTTAAATAAGTCGACCTAGGCGGTGGGTCACCTGCTAGCTTCCTGACAGCTTACTTTCACTTTTCACTATCCACCAAACGGAGAACTCAAAATCGCGTTGTATCAGGGATCAGTAAGTAGTCATTCGTACTTTAGAGAAATTTCCCCTTCCTCCCTCCACCAATTTCCGACACAAGCCCGCACCGCTCCCCTTCCTTCCCTCAACGGTCTTTATCAATGGTCCACACTTTCCCTTTACTTAAATCGCTCAAACCGTCCCATAGATTCTCAACACTAAAAGCTACGACAGATTGCACCTTTGGAAGGAAAAGTGGAGAGAAAGAACACCAGAAAATAAAAATGACCCATTCCTGCCCTAACTGGCTTCGTGTGTTAGTATCAGGCCATGCGGGTAAAATGTAACCTTACTAAGTTTGCACCCTAAACAGAGTCCTCCTCGGCCTTGAGATTACTGTGTTTTTGCCTCAGCTCTGGCGCATCCGGGACCAGAAGGCAAGTACTGGTCTCTCCCTTATCTATATCTTTCTTAACCTTTTTAGTATTATTGAATGCTTAATCATTGGTTTCTTTACAGCTATTAACTGGACTATCACTGATACTAATAAGCCATGCTTTTTTGTCCATTCTCTGAGAACAGTCAGGGATTGTCTAAATCTGGTACAGCTGGGTGTTGATTGGGTGCTACTCTTTTTTCTGTAAGATTACTTAATCCTCTTTTTCACAAGACCCGTGGATTCCGCGCTCCGCTGAACCGAATCTTAACATGGACACTAACTGAAAATAGTTTAAGTTTTATTCTATACTTATCTTATCTATTCCTTTTTTTATTATTTCTACACCAGACAGATATATATTTTTGTCGCTGTCCTGTACACAGTATTTATTTTTATTTTTTATTATTTTTCTTTTTACAGATACTCTCTTCTTTTTTATCTTCCATGAACCCGGTGAATCTCAACCCAACTTTAATGTGGTGATATTTAATTATTCCTCGGGCCATCCAACTCCGCTTGCTGTTGTTGGATTCGGGTGTAGTAAGGGCCTGAGACTGGGCTTTTCAGGCGGTAGTATTGGCAATGCTAGCTGTATTGTGGCTGTTCTGAGTAGGACTCGCCAGTGGATAAGATAATGTCCTGACGCCGTTCCGGTCCATTGCTAGGTTCGTACTGGTAGGTTGGCCGGCTGGAGGCACGGGGATATTTGTGCTGGTACAGTTGGGGTTGGCTGTTTTGGGGCTGGTGGGGAGAAGGAGAGTAGGTGGTGGTGGTGAGGGAGTGAGCGTAAGCGAGGGAGAAACGGAACCCCTCCTGGCAAGGACGAGGGAGGTTGTTGAGGAGCACGCATAGACCTTCTATTTGACTTGACTTCTTTCTTTCATTTACCCTTCTGGGTAACTCGGTGGGAGTCCACTTGAGCTGCCTGGTCAGTACATAACGGCCAAGCCCGAAAGTATATTGACCTAATGCGCTGTATATTACTCTAATGAAAGCTAAGGTATACAGACAACCAGAAAGACCCTGGCCATCACACCCGGCCCCACAAGCCTCCCCGGTAAACAGCTAATTTAGTCACTCTATGACTACTTGTGGCGAAATGAACTATGCCGATAAGAATGACCATGACCGGAGCTACCAGCATGACCCACAGCGCGCTTGTGTGCGGCCTAAAGCAAATTAAAGAGTGCGAACGTCTGGTTGTTGGTGTTGGAGATGCATGAGGAGGCTGGAATGGCTTCTGCTTGGGTTGTGGTAAAGGCGATGAGGATTGTAAGGAAAGACTGGAGGTGGCGGGAATACATTGTGAAGAGATGAAATGAAAGAACGTTGGCGGCGGCGGAGAGCCCGTAGGGTAAATCAAATGAAAGGAAGAATGAGTATTTGAATAGATCAGAGAACATTGAAAATGGGAAACTTAGTTTACTATTTGAACTGTCCTAGTTTCTGTGCACTAATAGTTGTATGTATGCCTGATATGGTTGCTGCTACTACTTCTGTCATGTGGCCTTTGGGATCAGGCCTGACAGATCGGTTGGTGCTAAGTGGCTAGGATGTTTCATTTTTCCCTTATTCATGCTCGACAATAGCCCATAAATTTAGTCCTTGGGGGGGAAAAATCGCATGTATAATCTGACTCAGCAGCAGCCCCAAAGTCATTCTACGCACCTGCAGTGGTCGGGATAGAGGGATCTGGAAGACTTGTTCAGCCATTATCCAACAACCGCACTCAAGGCAGGACAGAAATGTCAGCAACTTACTCGGGGGTTCGGTGGTGCCATCATGGATTGCAGTAGTATCCACACCCTGCAAGTTTTGCATCATTAGCATCTTGATGAGTCTCGTTAGTTTTCAACCCCACTCACCAAGGTAATATATCCCAAAACCCCGTTCGCATAATCCTGACCATCCAAAGGCTCTGTGTCCATGATAGTCATGGCCCCAGCTATTGATCAGGCCACGGAATTAGCATGTCAACCGAAACCAAAACTGAAATAGACATGCTTACTCAATGATTCCTCGTACCAGACACCGTCTTCCGATATTGGTCTCCGTGGAATCTGGGTGTGATAGGAATACGGCGGCACTGCCATGACTTTGGTAGCTAAATCCTCGTTGAAAAACAATTGTGCCGTATTTACAGTTCGGCCTCCCTGAATGGTGCCGTTACTGGCGATAGTCCAGTTAGTGTGGACTTGCACATGCACATGAATAGCGCGGTTGGTCTGGAAAAATTGTCAGCTTGTTTGCTTCCAACACTAATAAATGGGGAATGCATCCTCACATAAAATCCGGGAAATATAGAAGTAAAGCTGGTTACACCGTTGTCATCGGTCGGCCACATGCCTCGTAGCCAGGTTGTATTGTCCGTTGCTAGGAACTTTGTTCTCCGTCAGATGATAAGAGCCATTGTTTCCTCCCTCAATTTGGGGAAGACTCCATGGGAGCTGGAGGAGGGCGCAAAGGGAGGCATTACCGAAACATCACCTTGACCACCATCTCTGTCGCCGATTGGTTCACCAGTGCTGTCAAAGTACTGGTCCTGGAACGGTATATTTGGATCTAAGCCGGTGAAAGAACTGTATGACCCACTAGCATTGCAGTGCTAATCCTGGGAGTTAGAACAATGACCCCTCTTCCACATCATTCTGCGCTAACGAACAAAATGATGAGCGACAAAGGGATTGAATAACTCACCCAAATATCGACCAAAGCATTGGACAAGGGCTCGCAGGTATGAATGTCCATGAGGCCGATATCCATAACGAAGGGCACCCCGACCTGTTCTTCCACAATATCCTGACGCAGTGTCTGACTCCGTGGGTATACGTAGGGGCCCGTGCTAACCTCCGGAGTTAAGATACAGGTGTCATTCTTCAAGAAATCATATGTTGGTGCATCAGCCGTGATGGTGTACGTGGTGGTGCCGCTGCCATCGTCCTCGGATGGTGACAATGCCCGTCGGCGCATCGCATGCCGATTCCTCTTCATGAGGCCGACCGTGTCGGAGCATCTTTTCGCCAGTGCACCACGGCGCGCCAAGTGAATAGGATCGGGCTGGGCATGTGGTCCTGGGTGTGCTGGTTTAAATTGGGTTAGAATTGAACTTGCATAACTCAGAATAGGGAGTCACGGACCCTGGATGAGAGACGCCAGCAACAGAACCGAGCCTAACAAGAGAGACTTCATGGTGAGATGTACAAGAAACAACACCGTGCTCAGAAGCTACGTAGTGCAACGCTTGGACAGAGTTGCAGCTTAAAGACCCGGGATAACAAGCTTTATATCCGCAGAGCCCGAGAATGGATGTTGCCAACAAGTCCATGGTCCCATGGGGGAAATGATCTTCATATATTAAACCGATCGTAACTATGCTACATTGCCGTAACCATAAGTTAAAAGGCTATGAGTGTTGCAACGGAATTCCCCTCCGTTATCTTCTTTAATTCTTTCCTTCCGTTTAACTTCTGCGTTCTACATTTGTTTCATTCTAATTTCTCCCGGCTGTCAAGGCATTTGCGCTATTTACTCTGAACTTTCTTGGTATCCTTGAGTAGTTACAAATGTCTCAGTGATAAGCATAGCCGCTTTCAATCATCTCCTTGGCACGTTTGGTACATTCCTCGAGGTCCTCCGGGGGCAATCCCAGGGCATCATTGGCCAGGCCATGCTTCTCTCCAAAATTACCGTCCCCATTAGGGTAGAATTGTCGTGTGTATAGCATTTGAACATACCCCAGTTTGTCATTCTTCTTCTGCAGCCGTTCCTGGCCTCGGATATACCGATCGTGGCTTTTCTCGTGTTCAATAGTCCATTCCTCGTCCTTATCGCCGGTAACCTTCTTCAAACTCTCGAACATGTCTTTCTGACTTATCGTAAAGCTAGCAATATACAGTGGTCTGTTCTTCCATGTGCTCACTGTTGGGCTTGTATCCCCTGGACCATCTGGCAGTTCCTTCAGATTCAAAAGGGCGGCAACTGCACGGCCACATTGATCCCAAGTACTGACATTTATCTTCGTGTTCCCATTGTCAATAAGGGTGAGATGCTTCCTTTGCATATCAAACCCGAAACACTCCGCTCCCCGAGCCATACTAAACTCATACCAGAAGCCGCAGACGAGCGCAATCCACGAGCAGACATTCGTAGCCTCGATTTCCTGAAGAGTCTTGCGAATCACATTGCCTCTACCAGTCTCCTTGGCCAGAGCGTCGTTAGTGAAGTCGGACCCATAGGCATTGGGCATCACGTATGGAACGCCGGCTTCGGCTGCTGCTCGAATTAACTTGGACTGAGTATCCGGTGGTGCCATGACAGACATGGTAATTACGAGAAACTGTTGGCCTTGCAGGGCCTTGACAAGGGTAGACTCATCATCGTAGTCAATGTAGGAAGGTATGACCCCTTCCGGTAACTCCTTCTTGCCCTTTAACCGGGTCAACCCGGTAATTGTATGCTTGCCTGTCCTGACAAGCTCTGTAGCGATGTAACGACCGATGGAGCCAGAAGCCTAGGAAGCATCAGGGTCAGTAAATAGAGATGCGATGGCCAAGATCCGTATTCTGACTTACACCAACGATAGCCACTCGTTCAATGCGATTCGTGAAGCCTGGAGGCTGGTCTTTGGCGTACTCTGTAGCCATTGGACTTTGGGGTAGAGTACGATGGGGTGTCTATTGATGAGATACCCAGAAGACCTTGAGACATCAATCAGGAATCTAAGACAGTCAGTCACACTGCAATAGGGTCAAAGCAGCAGTACACAGGGAACTATTCTAGGGGGAACCAGCAGGAAGTACTACGTAGTAGACCTAGAAAACACTAGTCCAGAATGTGGTTACAAAGCAGCACAAGGCGGCGATTAGTCAAGGAGACGTAAGTCACCTGCTGCAATCACATTCACGCCAAGCTTATTCACTACTACGTTCATTCCTCGTCCATTCCTCAGTCATTCTTTCACCATCCATCCCCCCACCCCCTTGCTTCGGTACGCTGCCACTTGCCACAGACTTGAAGGTCTCTACCAGTCTACCTACGGAGTATGCATCAGTGGGTCCAATCAAACTAAGTTCACAACAATGATGATGAGATAATGGAAACAGTGGGGAGGGGGGAACACAAGCCATGGACAGTGAGTAATTCAGAACTTGGCCGCAATCGGTGAATCTTGGCCACATGCTATCGGCGCGTCCCTCTTGCAATATACAAGCCTATAGATAGCTCACTGCTGGCCCGACAAGGAAGTACTGGACCGACCCAACACCAGGCAGAGCACTCATACCGTCACTCATGCATCTCAAGTGGCTGACCCTGGTGTGTCTGCCCTCTTGGCCATCAGCATGGGCTCTGTACAACCAGTCTACAGACTTCCCTGACCAGGATATCGACAATGGTGTTGCATTGCAGCAGATTATCAATGATTCCCTGGAAAACATGAAGCTTGAGTCTCTGGCAACCAATGGCTGCCGCTTTGAGGACGCCCAAATCCGCAAAGAATGGTAAGTTTATCCTACGCAAGCCGCATCTGACCCTTGCTATCGGTCAAGGCCACCATCTCACGTCCAGGGTAGGCGCAGCTTGTCTCTAGCTGCAAGGAAGGAATTCACCGATGCTATCGTCTGCTTGCAGAGTCTTCCTGCAAATATTTCAGCAGAAGAAAAGGAGACCTTCCAGGGAGTACAAACTCGGTATGATGAGTTCGTAGCTACCCATATAAATCTGACGGAACACATCCATGTGACGGTTGGTAAAAGTTTCGTTGAAAAATTAAAAGTCGAAGCAATCGCTGAAACGTTATCTTGTAGGCTGATTTTCTCGCCTGGCATCGGTTCTTTCTTTATGCATTTGAAAATGCGCTACGATTTGAGTGCAACTATACAGGCACTCTTCCCTACTGGGAATGGGGACTTGATGCGGAGAACCCCCAGAGCTCTGTCCTCTTCAATGGTGACCCATACAGTATGGGGACTAATGGGGTAGATATGAACCGAACAAGCATCTACTGGGAATCTAAAAACTTGAGCATTCCAGCCGGGATTGGGGGTGGGTGCGTATATGGGGGTCCTTTCTCCAATTACACAGTGCACATGGGCCCTATTGATGCTCCTGGAGAGCAGCCAGTCCAATACAACTTGGAGTATAATCCGCGCTGCCTATCGCGAGATGTGAACCCCACCATCTCACAAATGTCAATCTCCTTCCGCAACACTACGAAATTGATCCTCTCGTACGATACGATTGATTGGTTCCAAGGCGTCATGCAAGCAGACCAACGCTTCACTGATCCCACAGCTCCTTTCACATACGGGGTTCATGGTGGAGGACATCTCACTGTTGGAAGCGTCTTGGCAGACATTGATACCAGCCCGGCCGAGCCGATGTTCTGGCTTCACCATGCACAGATCGACCGTGTCTGGACAATCTGGCAAGGACTAGATCCGGCGAAGAGAAGAAACGCGATCTGGGGCACTTCAACCCGAGGCGATAACCCGCCTTCTGCAAACATGACGTTAGACGATATGCTTGATTTTGGGTTTATTTCTCAACCGCTGAAGTTTGCCGATCTGATGAACCCTCTGTCTGGACCGTTCTGCTACTACTACGCATAGCCGATAAAGTTTGAATTTTTGGATCTTGGAAATAAGTGACATGTAACCCCGACAGAAGTTAATTCTATCATCTTCCGCTTGAAAAGAAAACCGGGATAAGTCATTGATGTATGAAGCCGATCGGCCTGAAAGTCAACTCTACCGGCGCGTTGTCAACTCTAAACAGACACCCATCGTTTCCGGCAGTTGCGGGAAGGCAAAGTGGATCATCAGAACCCAATTCCCCAAAACATCATGACAAGAAAATCGAATTGAATTGAGGTTACATCGACTGACGGCGCTTCTGATCCAACCCCTTTCTACTGGAAAAGATTTTCTTGGCGATACATAACAATTTGTGTTACTCTTCAGATCCGGGCGCATCCAAGTCTATTCTTAGCGGCAGTACAATATACAACATACAACATAGTGAGTGTAACTCTACAACTACAACCCCACAACCCCTGTCTGTCGCTTAATACAACCAGGGAGAAGGAAAAAATAATAATAATAGTAATAATAATAATAATAATAATTAACCAAAAAGAAGAAAAAGAAAAAGAAAAAGATTCATCATCCATCAGCTCAACGAGAAGTCACAAAGATAGCATCCCGCATAAGTGTTAGTTCATTCCGCGGAGGATGACAGATTCCACATTGAGCATTGAGACATGTACCCTTAGGGACCCTGGGGGATTGCTATGCTATACCCTCCGTTGCTACTGTCTCAATCCTTCCTCCATTCTTGGCCCATCCGTAGAATTTGAGCTCATTGGAGAGAAAAATCTCACTCCTCACTAACTACGTACTACGGTCTGAAATCAATGGCGGTCTGAATCAATAGCTCCCTCAGCACAGTTACCGTACATTGTCCCGCGGGGGAGGGTCCATTGTCTGTTTTCAGCTTCACCGATATGAACTGTCATAATCCGTAATCTCAATAAGGATGTCGAAAACAGTATGCACAATGCTACATACTGTACGTATAGCCTGAAAGTCGAATAATTGATCAAGGTTGTAATAATGCCTTGGCTTTCTTATTATTTATGCTCTAAACCGACGACCTCATCCCCCCTGGATCTTTGACAAGGTAGCCAGTCAGTCCGTCGATATGGCTTCCTCTGTCTTCTTGCCGCTAATTGCGGCCGCCGCATTACTGCCCACGCTCGCTTCTACACAAGATGCCCACACACCGACATCCGCTCCTACCGTGCAAGTCCGCAATGGCACGTACGAGGGTGTCTACAATCCCACGTACGATCAGGACTTGTTCCTCGGCATACCATATGCGCAGCCTCCGGTCGGTGAGCTTCGCTTCCGTCCACCACAACCGCTCAACACCAGCTGGTCCGGTACTCGAAACGCAACAGAATACTACAATGAATGTATTGGGTACGGCAGTGATGACTGGTACTGGACGGACGTGGTGTCGGAAGACTGTCTCGCTCTCAGTGTGATCCGACCTCATGGCATCGACTCAGGCGCGAATCTGCCCGTCGTCTTCTGGATGCATGGTGGAGAGTTTGCAGAAGGAGGCACTCGCGACTCCCGTTATAACCTCTCTTACATCGTTCAACAGTCTCAAGAGATGCAAGCTCCCATCATTGGGGTCACTGTCAACTACCGCCTTTCGGCATGGGGCTTCCTCTACAGCCAGGAAGTCGCTGATGAAGGCTCCGCCAACTTAGGACTCCGTGACCAACGGCACGCACTGTACTGGCTCCAGGAGAATATCGCTTCCTTTGGCGGAGATCCGTCGCGGCTCACTATCTGGGGCCAAAGTGCTGGCGCCAATAGCGTCGGTCTTCATTTAGTGGCATACGACGGCCAGAATGATGGCATCTTCCGTGCTGGAATTGCTGAGAGCGGCTCCGTGCCCTCCCTCGCGGCATACATGAATGCTTCAGAAGCACAACCCTACTATGATGCCGTCGTCAACGCAACTAACTGCACCGCCGCTTTAAACACACTTACCTGTCTCCGTGAAGTTCCCACCAACGTCCTGAGCTCCATCTTCAACAGCTCCCTCGTCGCTGGGGCTGGATATCATCCCGTCATTGACGGCGATTTCCTTAGAGCCTCTGGAATCGTTAACCTCCAGACTGGCCAATTTGCTAAAACCCCGCTTCTTATTGGCACCAACTTCGACGAAGGGACCAAGTACGCCCCTCACGGATACAACACCACCGACCAATTCATCTCCCTCGTCCAAGCTAACGGAACCAATTATACCAGCGCTCTCACCATTGCATCCTTGTACCCAGATGACCCAGCCGTTGGTATCCCGGGGACCCTTCATGGCCGTCCCCCACCGTCATACGGTTACCAGTGGAAGCGTGTAGCTGCTTTCCTCGGGGACCTTCTCATGCACGCGCCTCGCCGTGTGACAACCCAGTCGCTGGCACGCTGGAATGTACCTACCTACGTATATCACTGGAACGTGATGACACTGGGGCCATTAGACGGAGCAGCGCATGGCTATGAAATCCCGTTCACTTTCCATAACATTGATAGTCTGGGTGATGAACGGGGAAATGACAGCGTGATCTGGCCACAGATATCGACTATGATGTCACGGATGTGGGTGAGCTTTATTAATCATTTGGATCCAAATTATAGTAATAGTGAGTGATGCCCCACCTACCTCTAGATACTACTTTGAGAGGTTGAGAGTAAGAAGAGATGCTGACATGCTGTTCTGTAGTGACGAATGTCCACTGGCCTGTCCACACGGCAGAAAACCCGCATAATATGGTTTTTGATGCCAATGTAACTGGGCTGGCTTATGTTGAGCCGGATACTTATAGGGCGGAGGGAATTGCGTATATCACAAGCATTCTGCAGAGTGCCTTCAATCGTTAGGATAGACTAGTGCCGTTAATATCAATAGAAATCACCAATACAGAGAAGCCTATGTTTCCCCCCAAAAAAAGAGCTATTCAATCAAACGGCAATGCAACCTCACACCGGGGGGAGGGCCGGGGAGGTCTCAACTCTCTGTGGAACTAGAATCCAGTAACGATAGATCCAGGAAGGCCAGATCTGTTGACTCATTGTTTGTTAGATCCCGATGTTGCATCCGAAAAAGCTTCGGTTTTGTCGTGGCAACCGTGCTAACAGTTGCTGTAAAGGCGACTCTAGAAACTCCACGGACTGTCACTATCTCGATGACTAGGTATTAAAGCGTTCTTCGAACTCCTTGGCGTTTGGAATTCCGCGGAAGATTGTCTCAACTCCTAATGGTTGTCACGGCAGATGGCTTGGCAATGAGACGAGACCACGGGTGACCGACATGTGTCAAGCAGTAGCTATCGGGGATCCGAGCAAGCATAGGTGTCATGGACTTTGCAGGCAAGTGCTGTCCGTTCTAGACCAACGGCTAGAGCGCGGTGAGCATACTCGGCGAGCTGAAAGGCGTTGCCGATTATCCGCTTTGTTTGTGCCCTTTCCGTTTCCGGGCGTAAGCAATCACATCAGGGCAATGCCGTGTGGGCCTTAGAGATCTCAACTAACCTTATCGCACTTTACCTCACAGTGATACAACCCAAGTGACTTTTGGGGAAACTGAGACTGTTGATCAACATACATTAGCACCACACACAAAGCTGCCAAGGAACAATAGTACTGTGAGAGCCGTGGAGATATTTCCTAACTTTGTCTCCAGATCTTGTACTACGTACCCAACCAGGCAGGGGTCCGTATCAACGGCTCCACAGTAAATGTTCATGAATCTTCATGTCGTCATGACTCATATCTCGAGCGATAGTGCTAGGCATCACTCCACCTAAAGTCGCAATGGCTGTAGAGCTCATCTATCGAGAATACGAGCAATAACCAGCAATTTATAAAGGCTAGGGCCATCCGGCTCAATCCCAACAGATGGCCTCTCACGCCGGCATTGTACTGGTTAGGGCCCAAGTGAATCACAGAATCATTGGTACTTTTCATCGCTCCAAATGGCGTCTGGAATCCTGACATATCTGGAGCAGGCGGCCGAGTATTCGCCGTCTAAAGGCTTCGTTTTCTATAGTGTTGGTAAGGACCAACCGGAGACGATCCTTTATCCCGAATTTTGGCGCCTCGTCAAGGTAACATCCTCCCGCCTCAGAACCATGGAGTCCCAGCAGGGGGTTTCATGTTTGCTTTGCTAACTGCATCATCTTCAGCGTAATGCTCAAACGTTAGTTGAACAAAAGATCGCGGTGCCTGACCGGATTCTCCTGGTCCATTTTGACACTCACAAGGAGAACATCATTTGGTTCTGGTCTGCCATTGCAGCCGGAGCCATCCCAGCTGTGTCTACTCCTCTGGCTGTAGACCCAGTGGCTCGGGAGCGGCATCTAACCCACCTTCAGAGGCTCCTAGAGCGACCCAATGTCCTCACCAGTATCAAGCATACAGATGACCTGAAAATTATCGATGAGTCTCAAAAGTTCTTTATTGAGGATCTGGCCTCGAATGCAGACCAATCCGCAGATTATGAACCTGCGAGTCCTTCGTCAGACCTTGCGCTGCTACTGCTCACCTCCGGCAGTACGGGCAACGCCAAGGCGGTGATGTTGCACCACTCACAAATCTTCGCCGCAATTGATGCCAAATGGAAGGCACTAGCAAGCACTCCAGAAAACATTTTTCTGAACTGGATTGGTAAGAATGACTCTTATAGCTCCCGGGCCATACAGGTGCAGCTAACACAGTGTCGCAGGGTTTGATCATGTTGCCTGTTTCATGGAAATGCACATGCACGCATTATCCAGGGGTTGCCATCAAATTCATCTCCCAGCCGTGACGGTTCTGGAGAACCCTCTTCTTTATCTGGAAAAGATGGCAGAGTATTCTGTCACCAACGCTTTTGCCCCTAACTTCCTTGTGGCCCTGGTAGGAAAGGCCATCGAGGCCCAGCAGGAGCGGGATCCTCGTTCACTTGATCTGGATTTGAGTCATTTGCGCATGGTACTCTCAGGTGGTGAAGCCAATCTCGCATCGACGAGCATCTTATTCAACCGCAAGTTGGTCGAAATGGGAGCCGCCAAGAATGTCCTCCATCCGTCTTTTGGTATGACAGAGGTAAGCTGCGTCGTCTGACGAACTATTTGTGCGCACCAGACCTGTTAATGAGATGGCGTTTTGGTAGACATGCGCAGGTATCCACTATCATTACAGCTTCCCCGAGCTCGAGCAAAAGGCTAAGCTGCAATTCTGCTCTGTGGGGCAAACAACACCTACTCTGCAGATGCGGATCACCGACGAACATGGGGAAACGGTGAGAAGCGGTGAAAATGGAAACCTGGAGTTGCATGGGCCCATGGTATTCAAGGGCTATTACAATGACGACAAAAACACCAAGGCTGCCTTTACCGAGGACGGTTGGTTCAAGACTGGCGACACCGGATACATCGACAACAGGGATAACCTTGTGCTTTCCGGACGATCCAAGGACAGTATCATCATCAATGGCATCAACTTTTATTCCCACGAGCTGGAGAATGCCATAGACTCTGCCGGGCTAGAAGGACTTGTCCCCTCTTATACGGTGGTGGTCTCATCCTGGCTTGATAATGCGGACAGTGAAGATATCATTGTCCTATACCTGTCAAGTCAGAAAGGCACTGAGGACGACAGAATCTTCCTTGAAACTCTCAACTCGATCTCCAGGATCACTACTCTTTACTGCTCCAAGCAGCCGGTGGACATCATACCACTCCCGGTAGAGCTGCTTCCCAAAAATTCCCTGGGAAAACTCCCTCGCACAAAGCTCAAGTCGCAGTATGAGGAAGGTCGCTTCAACACATATAGGGATCTTGCCGCACGAAGAGCGTCCGCGTATCGTGCGCGATCCAAGCGTGCCCCGCAGAACAACATGGAAGAGACGCTTGCTGGAATTTTCGCGGACGAATTCGACCTTGATGTGTCCGAAGTTGGTGTGGACGACAGCCTTTATGATATGGGAGTGAATAGCGTCCGGTTGATTCGATACAAGAGGATCGTGGAGACCCGTCTCGGCCTAAGCGAAGAAATCCCAATGATCACGATTCTGCAAAACCCGACCATTGAAGCATTGGCAGTCATGCTACAAGATCTTCAGAAAGGTCCCAAGCCATATAATCCGATTGTGCAGCTGCAAGATGGCCCATCGAAGGCCCCTCCGATCTTCTTCTTCCATCCCGGAATGGGCGAAGTTCTTGTGTTCCTCAACTTCAGCAAGTACTTTGCTGACCGAAAAGTGTACGCTTTTCGAGCCCCGGGTTTCAATCCAGGTGAAAAAATGTTTACCACTATCGACGAAATGACAGAGTAAGTCTTAGACCGTCCCGTCAGAGAAACCTCAAAACTGATCAACATACTAGCACCTATCTCAAGTCCATCCGAGAGCTCCAGCCGGAAGGACCATACATTTTCATCGGGTATTCGTACGGTGCCATGATTGCTTTTGAAACCGCCAAAAAGGTCGAAGCTTCTGGCGATAGAGTCGGCTTCCTCGGCAGTCTTAACCTTCCGCCACATATCAAGAAGCACATTCGAGAGATGGATTATGCCGAGTCGCTGCTTCATCTCGTATACTTCCTTGGGTTCATCACCGAAGAGGATGCCCATCGCATGTCCCCGGATATGCACAAGGTGAGCCATCTCCATTGGGGTAATGTCAGTGTGTTCGACTAGGACTGACGTTGTTCATCACTTCTAGCTCCCTCAAAGCGAGGTCCTTCCAGCCATCATGAAAGTCTCGGATAAAGAGCGCGTCCAGGAGCTGGCCATGGATGAAGGAAAAATTCGAGATTGGGCTATGCTGTCGTCGAAGCTCCAGGAGCTAGCCCATACATATGATCCTTCTGGAACTGTGCAGTCGATGGATGTCTTCTACGCCATCCCACTGCTTTCTGTTGGTCGAGACAAGGATGTCTGGCTCAAGCAGCACCTCATGAGGTGGAAAGAGCATTCCAAGTCGGTCAGGTTCCATGATGTTCCTGGCTCCCATCACACGATGATGGCAGAAGAAAATGTCTTTGCATTGCATAAGATTCTCCGGGCGGCATTGAATGAGCGTGGAATGCTTTGATGGAAGCCAGAGGCGTCCTCTCTGATTACCTCTGAAAGATAGGAAAGGAATCTGTTTAGGTGGCAAAAGCTTAGCAGGGACATTCCTATGTCTATGGATTATGATTCACATGTGATAGGATTAGTAAACACATAGTAGTATTAATATCAGAATGTAATACTCTTCTTCCAATTGGCGATCATGCATGAGACATACCGGCGAGTAGGGTAATGCTATTGTAATATGGGACGCGTTCTTGATGGTGAAGGGTGCTAGAGAGCAGATACAGTGGAAGAAAAGTGTGGGGGAAGAGAAGAGAAGGAGAGGAAGGGACAAAGGCTAAATATACTACTAGTGGGGAGTACAGCAACCAAGTAAGAAATATGCCACCAGTACAGACCGAAACGGGAAGGCGCGGGTACATAAGGTATATGATGTAGAAATAAAGACCACTATATACTTATCTCTCTGCAGCGTGACGTCGCAAAACTGTCATTAGGATATCCTATAGTTCTCTCTAATATAGATAGCTTCTTTTCGAAGATGGTAGCTAGTTCTCCCAGCTCTTTCACCTGGAAGGTTCTTTCATCTTTACATCCTTCCAGGTGACATCTCCTCTATCAATAGTCATTAGAGCTCATGGCTAGCTGGCCGTTATCATACATACGTAGTAGATCCAATCATCCCATTTGCGAAGACGCCAACCCCGCAACTGCGAGCCACAAGCCCAGATGTACGAGTACGCAGGCCATCGCTATCCAAGGGTATCGATCGGCTCAGACCATAGGACTCATCAACAGCGCACATACTAACTGGACGCATGCAGGACCATCCAAGGGAGTCATTGATTCCTCCAACCTCCGCGGACCAACTTGCTTCTGGTAATGAGAATACACCACGCAGGTGGCTCAAAACCATGCTACATACCCAATTCACAAACCATAGCACGCATCCTCACCCAACCATGCATCAATTATTTCTTTCCCTTCTTCTTCCCCTTCTCCCCCGACGTCTTCTCTTTCACGAAACCCCCCTTCACCAACGCATCCCTCCCCGCGGCATTGATAATGCGAAACCGATCTGGCCCCAACAACACACCCCCATACCACCTCGTCACCACAACCACCACATCCCAAACATCCATCAATTGCATCAAATGCAGTAGTCGACCGCCAGCAGCCGTTTCCCCATCATCATCGCAATCCTGCACAATCATCTCCGTAGCTTCACCATTCTTATTACCACTACCGCCAGCAGTAGAAGTAGATGACTTCACCTCGCGAATCCTCCACGCACTGATATTATGCGTCGCGGATGCGACCTTCTTCTCGGTCGCGAGCAGATGATCCAAAAACGCCTTTGCCTGATCCAGACTCGTGACGTAGGCGGCGCGCCCAACGAAGACGGATTTCTTTTCCGTGATAACATCGGAGAGAATCCATGGTGGTGGGCTGGTGAGGTTGAATTTATGGTAATCGGGAGTATTTGACCCTGTGGTTAGCGATTGATAGTTGTCGCTTTCGGTGGTTGTTTCTTCGGAGGCTGGTTGGGTGTGGGAGGTTGTATCATGGTTGTTGGTGGTGGCTGTAGCGCTACCGCCGATATTGAGCTCCGTGAACGCCTGAACTGCTTCATTGATCAGGTCGAATAGACATACCGCGCCCGGTTGGTATGTGCGGCTGAGTATGTCCTCTAGTACATCGACGGCGAGCTTGCCCTCTCCGCGTGAGGCCGTGGATGCTGTTCCTAGGATTTTGGGAGGGGTGTCGGGATATGTTGAGTCGAAGCCGAGGAGGAAAGACAGGTGGGGGTGTTCTGGGAGTTGAAGCTTTATTGTTATTGAAGGAGGAGAAGATTCTGAAGAGCCGGGTCCCCCTAGGTCGAGAGTTGAGGGCCCGGTTGAGGTAGAGGTAGAGGTGTTCGTGATGGTGAGGGTGTCCGGTTCGTAAATGGCATTGATGGCTTCAATTTCTTCTGCCAGATCGGTATTCTGTAGGGATTCGAGCGCCGGATCCATCTTTGCGGATTTGGTAAAGGCTGGGCAGCCCGGGGCGGCGGCGGTGGTGATGGGTGGCTTGATGCCGCGGGGTTTTAAAATTATCGCGCATTGCGCCAGGACGATGACGGTTATCTCTGCGATGGAGCGGATTTGTTCCGATATTTTATGATGATTTGTATATTAGCTGAACCAAAGTTATCGTACAATTGGCTCTATAGCTCAATGGTAGGGCGTCAGTTTTCGGTACTGAAGATTCTGGGTTCGAGTCCCAGTGGGGTCGTTTTTTGTTTTTTTTGGGGGGTGGGATCCCGCACCTTGCTATTTCTTGTCGACGCCGCTGTCTGGGTTCCCCAAAGACAGTGCTTTACCACTGCATCCCAATCTTGTTTCGAAATATAAATGCTGTTTCTCAATTGTTTTGCTATACAGAGTCTGAAAGGTGACTTCCGTCGCTAGTATGATTCAGTCGGTGTGAAGCTCATGCGCCAACATAATCGATGAATATATAATCGCTATTCAGAATGACGGATGTAGTAGTCTGGTGTATATTAAATTCAAGTGACCCATTCTAACAGCCCAAACCCAACAAATTCCCTGAACCCTTTGCCTGCAGCCTACTAAGAGCAACTTCCTCATCATCCAAGCCATCAAGATTCTTCCGTTGCCAAAATGCACGGAATCCATCCACCAACCTCCGGGTAATGCCCGACACATCCTCGGCCGGCATCGCTGCAAAGCACAACCTGTAATATCCCTGCGCTCGACCCAAAAGCTCCTGTGTAGGAGCAAACATGGTCCCCGGACCAGAAAGACACAGATACGGCTTTTGCATCAAATGCAGCCACAAAGCTTGGATCAGCCGCTCCGAGCCATACTTCTCCAGCAAGGGGTGCGTCTCAATGCAGACCTTGACCCACACAAACATACCACCAGTGGGCCAGGAAAACTCATACATCTGCATCTTATCCAGGACTTCCCAAGCATTCTCATCGTCCGCCATAGGTTGTGGTGCATCGTCCCATGCGCTATCGGAGTCGATGAGATACTTGCCCTCTTCGAGGATAGTGCACATTGTCTGCATGCGCTGTTCGTATCCCGCACGGAGACCTTCCAGCCAGCGAACCCAGCCGTCCATCTGCCAGGCTTGTTCGCTCTTTCTAGACTTATTCTTACTTGCGCCTGCGGCATTCTGGCCATCCTCGGATTGCTGGCCCACAATTAGTTCAGCCACCATGGCCTGTACGAATCCCGACGGCTGCTGAGTTGATGTCTCGGTGAGACGAGTCAGTCGTTCGATTACAGCCGGTTGGGCGGTAATCCATCCTAAACGACAACCAGGAGCTATGGTCTTTGAGAAGGTGTCGAGACGCACAACGCGCCCGTCTGTATCAACGGAGAGATACGATGGCACCAAGGAATCCAAGAAATCGTACCCGGAGGACCTGCCGTGGGCGTTGTAATTGCGTGGGATTACATCTACGGCATCTGATCCTCGGAATCCGGCCTCCATAGCAGTTGCGGACGGATACTGCAAGTTCCAGTACGGATCGTCTTCTATGATGATGATGTCAAATTGCCGACAGAGAGCATAGATCTCCCGCCTGCGCTCGACCGACAAGGTCCCGCCCGTCGGGTTTTGGCCGATACTGCAGTTAGACAAGGCGAGTTTTAGCCAACTTGAGAGGAAGTTCTGCTACAGGTCGTTGACACTTACGTGATTGTGTACATCAGGTGCGGAAGACGGCCCTTTCTAAAATCCCAGTTCTCGAGCACGTCGGCCAACCCTCCCTTACCATGCGCAAGCATGCCTTGCGCGTCTATGGCTACCGGAACGATGTTGAGGCCCCGCGGCTTCACAGTTTGGATTGCATTCATATAAACGAATTCCTCGCAGAGTATACCCTCGCGTTGACTGATCCAATCCCGACGAGGATCCCAAGGGTTGGTGAAGGTTTCAATGGCCTTGGAGAATCCGTCGGTCGCACCGCACGTGAGGAGGGTGTTAGGGCCGCCGGCATAGGGGACATTCGGATGAAGGTGGTTGCGGGTAAACTGGCGGACGAAATCGGCCATCACGGGGAGGCCTTCAGCAGTCCCATACTGTAGGGCTGTGGTAAGATCAATTTTCTTTAGGAGGTTGGTGGTCGGGCTTTCTTTCGGGACAATTCTGCGCTCGGTTGAAGGGGAGCCACTGGGGGGCTTGACCTGGTCCTTGTCGGAGGTTGCGGGAAAACGCCGAGGATGGGCAACGGTAGCTTCGAGGGTATCATAGGGGAAGTATGACGCATTTGGCAGGCCTGATGTCGCAAGAGGTTAACAAAGTGGCACAAGTGCAAACCGCCGTGAATCGCCAAAGCAAAAGCCAGAAGATCAAGAAGCAGATGAGTAAACGTACCACCGGCCAAGTTGGCAATGCCTGGGATGAAAAAATACTTATACAGGCTCTTGGTTTCGCTCGCCTCCCGTCTCTTCGTAACCGAGGAGAAATGATGCGACAGGTCCAGTGGAGGAGACAGCGTTGAGTAAACCATGATTACGGTGGTTGGACGATAGCAGTCCACCCAAGACAATCCTCAGTGTGATACTTGGTCGGCTGCCGGAATGGTCGTGGGAGGAGTTGCATGAATCATTCGCGAGATGGATGCTGAACTGGCGGCCACCCCGATATAAGCAAGCCGGGGAGGGTTATCTTGGTGCTTGATAAGCAGAACCAGGCCGGGTTGGGGGATGGTTCGCTCCACTTGGTGAACCGGCGATTGGATATGCGGCCGCGATAGGCTATAGCACAACAGACTTGATGGCTAGTGGCTGTCACAGAATGAGGGATCACGATTCCTCCTTCCGGGGAGGAGTTAGCGGCTGCACAGGCTGGCTCCTTGGTCCTTATCCGACGAATCCGAAGATCCAGCGCATGCCAGAGTTGCTCGAGCACGGCTGGCTATCAAGCCCAGTGCTGTCCATCTTGAGCTTTTCCTGTTGCTGGCTGCATTGACAGGTTCACCGCTGAACTCTAAACCAGGTGTCACAAAGGGTACACCAGAGATATCGTTATCTTATGCACAAGTGATAGGCGAGTCTTGCAAGTGTCAGCCGAAAACGACGCCATGGTGGGAAGGCTAATCGCTACTCCTTCTGGAATAGAGAGTAGTGCGTCCCACTTTCGTCCCCGTCAGAAAACGGTTTCTCTTCCAGAAATTCTTGTACCGCTTTTGCCTCGAGTCTTGTGGGGAGCGATATCAGACCCAATGATATGTAGTAGAACTAGAATAACTATAAGGAGACCATACTTGAAACAGGTGACAGCGGGATCTTCAAACACTATTTAGAAAGTAACTGCTTGCGCGTTGAGGAAAAAGCAAAACGAGCTAAGCTCAACACAAGCAATGACAAGAGCCTAATTCCGCCACCCTTCAACCTGAAGAAATGGACAATTTGATAGCACTCGTAAATTGAATGGCGCTGAAATGATAGAAAAAGACCACTGTGCTACTATTATTTTTGACCCTGCACAACCAAACCCAATTCCCAGCCCTCGGGGTACTCCGCCTACTTATTGGCCGTCGGTCGGCTCTTTTTTTTTCGCGATCGGTCGTCGACCTTCGTACTGCGAATTTCTATTGCACTACTAATAGTGACAGCATATACAGTTGATAAGCGTGGCATGCCCTTAGATAAAACAACCTAACAAACAAAAGAAAAAAATTAATAGCTTTTAACTACCTAACTATCGATTAGATTTCCCATAACTATCTGATATCCTTCCTAATGCTCTGTAGGTGTCGAGAATGCCCAAGCTTGCTCAATGATGCTGGAGCTATAAGGCTCATTGCATGGAGCGATGGTTGGAAGTATGTTACGCTGCAGCAGTCTTGCTCCTTCGCCGAATAGCATGTCCGAATCTATAGAAGACATACGGGACCGGCGTCATCAGGAGGGAGATACACCCCAGCAGTGTAAGCGACCAATGAACACCCAGGTTAGTGTACATTGGAATAGACACAATGACCATAGCTCCCGCGGCAATATATCGCATGAATGTCGCGCTCACTAAAGCACTAGCAGCAAATATCTCATACGTATCGATCAAATACTGATAGCTGCTTATGAAAATGCCCTGCACGGAAAACCCAAACGCCACAGATGCGATTAGAGGTGACCAGTACGAGACGGACGGATAACTGGTCCATCCCATCCAGAAAAGAGATATTGGTAGCCACGGTGCGCCATACATGGCAAACCAGAGTCGCTCTTCGGGTGGTAGACTGGGTTGGCCGCTGGCGATGGCTGCTTGGAGCCGTTTCTTATAAGACAGATAGACATGCGGAACAATGGCGAGTGCAATCAAAAACCCCACGTTCATTCCGATATAAGTCAGTCCCACTGATCCTTGCGAAAACCCATATGTGCGACCGTAGATGAACTCGTAACCCGTCAGGAAGCCGAAAAGCACGATGTATACGACCACTAAGTACATCGTAAAAAGAGCCACCATAATTTCCTGGAAGAATAGCTTGAAGGGGCGAGAGCAGCTATGTATTAACCGGATGGGTAGGGTAGTTTGGCGCAATTCGATCTCGGCCATGAAACGAGGGTCGCCGGTGATTGCGCGTAGTTGGCGAGCCTTCCATTGCAGAAGTACTGGCCCGTAGGTCTCGGGCACAAGAAAGAAGATGGATGCCGTGATAAGCCCAGCGAGTATCAGAGACGTCCACTCTGACCAGCGCCACGAGATATCTGGGCTTTGGCCAATGAACGCGCCGACCATCGGGGCGAGAAAAGGCCCCAAGAAAGACAACGCACAGCACACCGGAAAGGCATAGGTACGATCTAAAAGGTCGAAGATGTCGGACATACTCCCGCCGAATGTAGTCAGCGGTGTGCATCCGAACAGTCCAGCAGTGAACCGGAATGCCAACTGGGCGCCTAGATTTGGAGATAGACCAGAGGCCATGATAAAGACCATAAGAAGTGACAAGGTTACTAGGTAGACGGGGTTGCGTCCCACAGTTTCCGAGAAAGGCGCCGCCACAAGGGATCCAAATCCGAATGCGATCAGATAAAGCGCAGTGGCAAGAGATTCAGTCACTTCACTGACCCTGAACGCCTCTTCTCCCTGTTTGATGACTCCAGAGTCGATGGAAGATGCCCACCCCACAAGAAAACCCGTTGTGCCAACTATACCCAATGTCGTCCACTTCTGTCTCACCGGCCAGTTCTTCGGATTGAATGGGTCGTCTGGACCATCGAAGCCCACTATGAAGATAGCCTTCCCATTGATATGTTCAACATCGGTTGCAGCATGGACGCTAACGCCTGGCACAGTCACTCTTCGCCCGTTATGCAGCACCACCCCGGGCATTCCTTGCGGCGAGACGGAATTAGGGGCAGTATTTATAAGTTGCCTGTCGAACTGAGCATCTTGGAAGTCTTCAAGGATGTCTCCAGACGGTTGTGAACCAGGATCTCCAGCGGCAGCAGGGCCATGGATCTTGATGCTTTCGTGTAGATGTCTGCGCAGACGTCGATACTGAAGAAGGGACTGCATGTTGAAAGCAAGAGGAATTGAAAGGTAAATACTGAGCATGCATGTTGAAATGAACAACCAGAGTTGCTCTTCCTGCAGATATACCATGTGTACAGCAGTATCCGCTTTGTCCGCTCTTCCGCACCACCCGCCTTTTCCACTTCCGCTTTGCAAAGTAGCGATAGACTCCATCTGAAGCAGATTGTTTGCATGCGGTTACCAGAACAATGCATGATAGTAATGCCCTGATAGTAATAAATATAGTAATAAATCTACTATGAAAGCGGAAATATGGTGATTATATCCTGGGCGCCACGGCCACGATAACCGTCATCAATACCGGATCTGCCCACCATGTCCCCTGTCGTCAAAAAGTGATATTTCGGCATCGAAAAAAGCATTCCAATCCCAGTCAATATTTTCTGCAATATTTTCATCAATAAAGCCCCCTTGCCATGGTGAACGGTACTCTTCCGTGGATGACATGTTTCGTTCAAATAGTCCTAAATCCTGATCCTGGGTGCTATCCTTCAGGAGAGTGATTTCCCGCTCTTTCTTCCTCTGTGATAACTTGATCAAGGAATCAACGGTCTCTATGGCGACATGAACTGTAGGCGTACTAAAGTGAACCCCGACGGTCTTGAATGAGCGCATGGCGTGGCTCACGTGTGACAATGACTCTTTAGAATCGATTGCGAGCAAAATGCAGAGAAACTGGAAAGGAACGTTGGCAACATGCCACCAGGGAGAACGCTTCTCAGACATACGAACTGCAGCAGCAGTCCCTTCACTACCTAGCCGGATGATGCAGTTTATGACATCGTTAGAAATGCTGGAAGCAGCCACCCGGAGACGGCGGTATATCGTAAATGCTAGATTAGCTTGGGACAAGACTAAGGCATCGTGGACAAGGGTTAGACATCCGACGTGATATAAAACGTCTTCAAGGTCTGAAATTCTATTTTTCTGATCGGGATCCAGCTGTTCGGAAATCTGAAATAAAGAGACCAGTTCCGCGGTCAAATCTCCCGCTCGCGGCACAGGTGGCTTGCACGAAATGCCTCGTAAGATGACGCGAGATCTGCCATATTCATAGGAGATCCACGTATTTAAAACTGTCGCAACCCAGAATAGCCTTCGCTGACTCTCTTTATCGATACCAACGTCTGCCGTATCGGAATATACCAGGGAGACCATTCCTGGATCCTGATGCGCCCCTGCTGCTTCGATGATGTGCATTGCAGAGCAGCTGGCCATCCATGAGGTATGAGGACCGCTGGTGCTTCGGAGGTAGAGGGTCCGTAAGACCCATGCAGTAGCATGGTGTATAAGTGGTTTGTTCATAGTGCAAGGTGCTTCCAGGATTTCCTTTGCACAGTGGACCAGCGCTTCTTCGTTTCTGTGTCCTTTATCGCCTGAGTAGAGTGAGCCCAAGGCTGCAACACCGTAAAGAACCGGATCATAGCTGTCAAAGGTGATCGAATCATCCCAGCGCAGGGCGACCTTCTTCTCTAATATCTCAAGATTGAGAACAGCATACACGGGGTGTATCCGTTCGAGATAGTGGCCAACTAGAACACTCATTTCATCTTTCGAGACTAGGCTCGTGATATTAGCAAATTGTTGTATTGGCTCATATCGAAGACCTAGGTTCCAGCTGAAGCCGTGCACTTTTGGAGGGTTCTGCGGGTTCAAGCTCTTGCCCAGGAAGTGAGGGAACGCTGTGCCTGAGTTCGCCTCCATCTGCTGTTGATTGACATCAGGCCTTGCCACGAGTGCCGGAGAGGAAGGCCTTTCGCGTGATTTGTTCGGGGGTCTTGCAATGCTTGAATTTGACGGCTTCTTCCGTGGCTGTGTCTCGTACGAGCAGTCATATTCGTATTTGAGGCAGAATGAGCATGGCTCATGGCCGTTGCATTTGCGCTTACGCAGCTTGCAGGTTTCGCACGCTTTTTTCGTCCTTCGACGTATACTCCCAAAGGGTGGTTGGGTGGAGCGATCCGTAGCCGAGGACATGATGCCAGTTGGGATGGATGGAAAAGTAGTGGTGGTGAAATGGATGGATGTTGCTGTTATCGCTAGAGGAAGCGGAAGGTGCAGCCCTCCAGCATCGGCGTTCGGAAAGGCAGGTACCCGACATGCCCGCTCTGGCTTCAACGTAGCACATCATTTCACGACCTGGACTTCTTTCTGAACGCTTCATTACCACACCACGACTAGTAGTAGAAATGTAATGATAGCTGGATATATCTTTTTAAGTGAGTACCTCTTTGTTCTATGAGCGCTCCATTTCCAGTTGCCGCATGCTGATACGAATAGTCGCGATGATAGTATGACAGGCGCGGCCAAGCAACCGAATACCATCAAGCATCCTGGCATTATACCCAGCCAACCTTATATTTCTGACCAGTAATGGTGTTTGATGAGATTTACCTTGCATTGTCTGCGACAGGCTCATTGCAGATCGAAAGAAGCGGAAGCCTTGGTAATTGTTACATGCAGTCACTCTTTGGCTAGTGATTCAGAAAACGTCCGAGAGGCTAATAATCAAAGTTTCACACTATCTAACGCCAACAGCCTATATAGCAATTAATGGCTATTCTAATAGCTATATGCAATGGCATCAAGTAGTCCGAATGTTGACGTGTAATGTAATCTCATTTACCAGGACCAGTCCGGTTCGAAATCTATCTGCTCTCTTTGTGAACGGCGGCTAATGACTACAGTTGTGCAAACTTTACAAAACAGGTGGCATTTTGAACAGCTTTACATGCAGGAACAGCAAGGGTAATGCTATCTACTACACATATTTGTTCTCGAGAAACGGAAGCTTACAGAATCACAGGGATCCTAGGCCAGGAGCGACCAGGAAGTGACAGCTCGAGCCTGCAATATGACGAACTGGAAGTGACAATGATTGTCGATCATAACTCCCTGACATCCGCCTCACTCTTGGAGTTAGACATGGAAAGCAAGGGCACAGTAGTACATCTGCCGAGGCGTGCCGAGCATACTGGACTTCCGAGAAGCGGACGCTGCATCAAAAGGAAGAGCCCAGCATAATGAGACTGCAACTAGAAGCCGTCTTGCCACGCAGCTCGACAGACAACCCTTTCGCCTAGGATCTGTTGCACAAGCTTGATGCAGCAGTCTATGACTTTTATTAGTGTTTATGCCTATCGGAGCAAGGCGGATACATGCACTATATTAGCGGCCATCCATGGAATATTCCAGCCACGCAATCACAGGAGCGATCGATCAAACACTTCTCCGCCTCGTCATACTGTTATCCCTAGCCGAGAAGCATATGATTGAGTTTACACACCAAATAATGACCCGGATAATTATTTGACCATGGATATGGGCCTATTGACCCATCCGACCGCTAGGGATAGCGGGTGTGGAGCCAACGTGAGAGATTATGTATGCCAAGGGAGATCATTGCCAGATGCGAGGGAACATCGTGCTGGAAGACATCAAGTGGCTCACTCTTTCTGGGTACTGAGTAAGTGTATCCTTGAATAGGAACTTAGTAAGTCGCAGCATCGAATTGGACAGAAGTTACCCATTATAACAGGTACCAGACGGCTCCCGTGAACCCTCAACTGCTGCCTATGAGGTTCAAGTACATACTTCCACACCACACACCGTGATGCTTCCTCTCTCAATAAGAAGACTCTTATCGCCCACTCCATGCTCAAGGCATAACCGTCGAACATCATTGGTCACAATTCTAACTTCTGACAGAAAGCCACCCCTGACTGATGATCTCCACTTGATCCTCCGCAGATCACCCTCAATAGTTCCAGAACCATTACCCTTTCTTCCCCACCCCCAGCACGCGCGTAACAATCTTGTCACCCTCCTTCTACCTACTCCGAATATTGTGGTTTGGTCTGGACCAGGATATGATTATAACTCTTATCCGCTTCACGTGAACGCACATCACAGAAGCATATAAATGCCCCTACCAGCCTACCTCTGTCCCATCCATCACACATCGATTCCACCCATCCCAGCTACTCTACTCATACCAATCATTCTCTAAACAAACCAAAGCACAAATCAAATCCTCCACAATGAAGTTCTCCATCTTCGCTACTCTCGCCTTCCTCGGCCTTGCTCTTGCCTCTCCCGCCGCGAACTCCGCGAGCAACACTGCTACTGTATGTCCCCTCACGTCTCGTGTTTTGAGGTTCAGCTTTATACCATACATTATATAATCATGAGTGCTGATAAAAATACCTAAAGCTTCCCTCCGGCGCAACCTGCAACAAGGACGGAAGCATGGGCAACTGTCAAAGTGGACTCTGCGTTGTGAGTATCCTTCCCATTCTTTTCTTCAACGGCACCTGTATAGAGCTAACGGGATTAATGCGTGTTATAGCAAGAGGAGAACGCCAGCACTGGAACTTGCCAGTAAATTAGCCGTTGAGTTGCTTGAACCGGGGGTTACCACCTAGCCATAGGGGGATGTACATATTGCTGTAATGGATTGAATAATACTTAATTGACTGAATCAATACAACAACAACCTACTCACACTCTTTATTCGCTTCTCACACTTCCCCAGAACGACCTCATACAACCCATCACAGACATCAATCAATCAATCCCTCCAAAGGTATCCAACCCACTACATCCCACCTAACATTCACCTCCACCCCTCACCCCCCTTCTCCTCCGAAACCCTCCCTACGAACCCCAACCTCCGAAACGCCCCCCACAAACCCAACGGAACCTTAACCGACTTCTTCCCCAGCATCGTTCCAACCTCACCAGCCTGACCCATACCATCAGCAACCTATACCCCAAACATATTCAGAAGAACGAACTCACCTCCTCCCCCTCACAATGACAACCATACCCCCTAACCACAATCGCCCACCAAACCGCCTCAACCGCCTCATCACCCATCCCAGCAGCACCATCCTCCACCCCCCTAACATCAACCACCCACGACCTCCCATCCCCATCCCCATCCCCACCCCGCAAAACCATATCCACAAACCTCGGCACCGCATACACTGGCTTCTCGCGAATCGTCGCATCCCAAATACAACAAATAAGATCAATCTCATGTAACGGGCTGGCTAGTCGTCGTCCGCTCGTAGTGGCTATCCCGTAGTGGAAGTTATATCCGTACTTGTATTGTGCCCTGGGGAAGTTGCACCCCGGCAGGAGGATTCCGTTGAGGTAGAGGGTTCCGGAGTGCGTGGGGTCTAGGAGGATGGTGCCGTGGGGGGTGGGGAGTGTATTTTTGTTTTGGGATGGGTGGGTGAGGTGCAGGGATGTGCGGAGCCAGGTGCGGAAGGTGTGTGGTTGTAGGAGGGGGATGGGGGAAGGGGATTGGGGGGTGGTGATGGTGGTGATGGTGGTGATGGTGGTGATGGTGGTGATGGTTATGGTGAGAGTGTTGTTGGGAATGGAGGTGTGGGTTAGGGTGTTCACGGTACATGAGATCCATGGAATGGTTTTTTTCGGGGGAGAGGAATCAGGAGTAGGTGGTAGGTTGAATGTCCAGATATGGTCTCGGAAGGTGATTTGGATGTTGAATCCTGAGATGAGTAGGATGTACGCTATGGCTTTGAGTCGGTCGTTTTGGAAGTGGAAGAGGGCGTTGTCGTCGTTGTCGTCTTCTGGGGTATGTGTGGATTGTAGAAGGTAGGCATCGGCATTAATAAATGTGGTTGTCCCTGTTATTTTGCTGTACCGGATAAACCCCATGTATCCGGGCCAGGTTGGGATTAGGGCCTTGACTGTGATATGGTTGTTGGTTTCTGAGTGCTCATGGTGGAACGTATCTTCTACGGCGAAGGATTTGATGATTGTTTGTTTCCTGGAGGGGGGAGGGGAGGTCAGGTAAGTAGGGCTGGAAGAAGAAGTAGTAGTACTGACTTACCAATGTTTGTACAGTTCTCGGTACGCGTCTCGAGTATCCCATTCCTTCACGTTGTAATGGTGTATGCTTAGCTGTCTGGTTGCTATTGCGGGGCCGATCTCGTAGCCGGTATGGTCGAAGAGGGTTTCGTCGTCAGAGTCGTCAGGTTCGATATGGTCGTCTTCGGATAGCTCGGACAGGTCGGAGGAGTCGAGTGCTGCGTCGGATGATGGCTCGAAGATGGCCTTGTGGCTGGATGTGATTCTGAGGGGCATGTCGGTGATGCCTGAAGCTGTATCGGTGTAGGGATTTGATGTATGTGAGGTAGGCTTTGTGCAAAGGAGATGGAGTATTGTTGGATCGGAGAGAGAAAGGTGTAATTGGTAATGGGATAGGTGGTTAAAGGGGACAGAGATAGATAAAGGTCAGAAATACTGAATGTTAAGTTAGTAGGCTCGAGCAAATTCACTGACAGAGCCAGTGACCAAATTATCTACCCCACTCGATTACCACTGAACGATCAGTGCAATGTCGCTGATTCGAGCTCTATCCCTAACCCAGAATAGAACCAGCATACTGCAATAGACAGAACAATATTCATCCACATAATATTTGACACCATATCTGACAAGACATATCTCAGCTCTCATCAAGAGAACAGCGATAGTAGCCCGATCTTCACCTGTTCCAGACAAGGGGGAACAAACAATAATATGTACATGTTATAGACGTTCATACATGGAGAACCGAAACAATGAAATTGCATCCAGAGAAACGAAGTCAAGGGAGCCAGCTCGAGATTTCCTAGCCCAATTAGACCGGACCAAAGGGCCGATTTCTGCTTGGGGCTTATGCCATAGGCATTGTCATCGTACGCGCCAGTCGTTTTTAGAATGTAAGATGGATCATCTTCGATGGGCATGCCCGTGACGATGACGCCGATGGACATGCCGGGAATGGCTATGGCTATGGTCATCACGTTTGGCAGGAGGCTCGGTGGGCGTAGTCACGACTGTTGATACAACCTTGTTCACCGTGGATGTAGAAGTGGAGACTGTCTCCAATCCACCTGTCTCTGTTGTGACAGGCGCCCCTTTTTCATCCGTGAGGATAAGAATCTCCTGCTCAACGTACACGATCTTCTGAGTGACAACGCCTTCGACATAAGCGGTGGTAGGGGTAGGTGTCCAGGTGGTGGTTGGTGTAGTTGAAGTGGTTGTTTGGAGAAAGTAGGCTGAAGCCGCTGAAGCTGCTGAAGTGGTCGAGGTAGAAGACTGTGTCGAGGATGGGAGAATTGAGGTCGAGAGAGTAGTTGAACTAGAAGTAGTAGACGGGGCGCCCAGTGTTACGCCAATGTGGATATTTCCAAGATCAACAGTAGCACCATCGAGAGAAGCACCAATAGCAATGCTTGGCTCGGGCAATATTGCCGAAGTATGATGGCCAGTGTTGGTATACCGGACTGGGCTTGCATACGCAGGCCCATACTGGATGGCAATGTTATTCGGCAAGCCACCCTTGTGAAGGTACACGTTCTCGCTTTTCAGTTCTTCTGGCATGGTGAAGTTGCACTGCGCCTGCTCGGCATCTGTCTGAAGATGGAATAAGTTGCAGTCTTCCACCCGACCAGACAGATTGGTGCATTCATCCACGGCCTGTTGAAGAACCCCAGAATCCCAGCCGTAGATAAAGTCTCCATGGTAGCCGTATCCAGTTGGGTCGCCGTTTGCAAGAACAAAAGTGCCCTGCTTGTCTTTAAATGCATATGTGTCCCAGATAGTCTCATAGAAGAGCGACACAAGGCGGGTCTCGAAGCCATCCGGACAATCCCCGTCCATGACCAGGGATGGGTAGGCCATGTGCGACCTGTGATCCTTCGAGTCAACATCCTTGCCGTTCCAGCATGACGGAAACATCAATTCAAATCGGACACCATCAGTACAGTGCTCATCCATGAAGGTCTTATTTGGCAGGAAGTGGCGGCCCAGCGACGGCTCGGGAGATTTGTTATAGTTCAAGCAGTTGAAACCCAGGGCTTTCTGGCGAAGAGCGTCCTGTGATGATTGATTGCCAGACCACTCGGACTTCGGAGGATCGGGGACTGGCCAAGGGAAGTTACGCAGAAACGGATCGCCGGCAATCATACGAAAGTTCTCAGGGAATGCCGTCACATTCTGTCCGTTGAGGAAGTAGTAACTTGTGACAGTCAGTTAGCATATGACTGCGCTGGACATTGGCTTCGCCACTCACGCAAGCATCCCGCCCACTTCGTTGACAAGCTCAGCATCGCCATTCTCATGCATGAAGTATAGCGCGGGGGCCCAGTAAGCCGACTTGTCCTGCTTCACCCCGCATGAGGTACAATCCGCATTTTTCAGGTCTGTCTCGCCCGATGACATAGAAAAACCTATAAAGCCAGGTTTAGTGGAGGCATCATTATGTAGACACACTGAAGCCGGACGAACCTCCTGATCCGTGAACCACATGGACGTGGTCTGATGGTTTCCCCGGGGCCATTATGGGGTCAATTCGAGCCACACCACTTCGTCCACGACAAGGAAGACGCCAAAAGGCGTCAGCAACGCTAGAAAACGCGGCCAGACAGGCCACAAGGGCGACGTTTCGTCGCATGATTGATAGTAGGTAATTCAAATGAGCGAGAGAGAGATGAATAAACGCGCGGTAGCGAGCGTACGGTTTAATGAGCGAATTTATCGACTACACGCGTCGCCGAAAGTATAAGTCAAAGCTTCAAGCCATCAAATGTAGTAAGGAGTGACCAGCAAAGAATGAAAAGTCGAAAGGAAGAAAGGTCACTGCGATGGAACCGTCAATACTACTGGGTATAGGGAAAGCAAGTGCCAACGCGGGTGGCAGCCATAGTATAAGAACAGGAATAACAACAACAATGACAAAGCAATCTGGAATAGTTCCGACAAACTCTGGAACGGACACCAAATTGTTATAGCGCGCTCGGCCGCCCAATCTGTAAGATCGGGGCTCAAGTAGATGGCAGACTGATGGCAAGGGGATCCCTTGCATACCAAGTCCAGTGGCTGCGCTCTTCACTCGCCACCAGCCTTCGCGTGGATGCAGCTTAAGGCGAAGGCTGATGCAGAATAAAACCACCAAACAAGCTCGTTATGGGGAGAGAAAAGAAGGAAGAGTAACAACTTACATTCTCTTCCCTAGGATAAACAAGGGTGACGTTCGCCGATCAATACTTGTCTTGTTGATTCCTTGGAATGGGACTGATACCAGGAATCTAGGGTCTCTGTTCAGTACTCAGTTGCATTACTCATGTCCTTGCCACGAACAATCAGCTGGAATCAACCAGAACTCGTCTCAAATAGTAAGAACGAACGATTCGACTAGAAGTTAAACGAAAGAATGGCACCTTGCGAATTATCCGAGCGTGAACAACTTCTAAAGAGCGGAAGGACGTCAAAAGGCGTCCGTAAGACACAAAGACAAGAAGGATCGTGATAAAGGAGAGTGGCAAAAATAAAGAGCAGGGCAAGCCAAGGACTGCTCAAGAGCAGGAGGGGTAATAGATACATTATAAAGGAACCGTCCGCCGATCAGGAAAGTTGGCCATCCCGGCAAGCTACTAGCAATGTAAGCTGAGCGCAGTCACAAACCAGGGTCAGACAATAGCCATGGTCCCATTTTTCGCGCTCAGAGTGTTACACTCTTCGTCTGCTAAACATAAATTCCAGCAGATAATATGGCTCTCGGGGAAAGAATTTAAGAGAGATCATTGATAATGTCTTGTGGTTGGTTGTTGGGCGATCTAGTGAGTCGACAGACCTGAACTCTGTATAAATTAGGGATATTGAAGGGCCCACTCAGTTCAGTACTACTAACTACTCCTGCCTGTGTACCAAGCTCTCGAGGGGTGTCGCACAATCCTATCTGCTGTCGCTAGTCATGCATCATCGCGCCGATCGGGTGCAGGACCTGCAAGATGAACTCATGTCGCGTAGATTAGTGTTGTTTCTATTTTCTTCTCCCATCCACAGCAAAGAGACATTCGCAAAGAACCGAAGAATTATCCATATCCTCGATGCAATCGATTGCTCCAGCATCCTGCCTGGCAACCGAGCGCTGCTAAATTTAAGCGAACGAATTCATTTTCCCCAGGAGCAGCCAAGGGGGGCAGTGCGCCTTGATGAGTGGCCGAGCAGCCCTGCACTCCTACTTCTGGTTCGCTGGTCCGAGTGGTGGGAGCAGTTCGTCGGATGTGGTTGGGGCATGCTCAGGAGGGCCATAATTAATCGGCTTGTCCTATAGAAGATGCAGATCAGCGATCTAACAAGTTGGTGTGAAGGAACATGAAACAGTTTATTTGGTCAGACTGTGGAGGGAAAAGCGCCCGGTCAGCAACCTGCAACAGGGAAAGCCAGGGGAAACAAGGGACCAAACCACCGGGTGTTCCTGGCTAAACACGCCACTAGGGAGGTTGGTTGGGGTCTAGCGTGCTGCTGTTCCGTCGGTCGCAGACTGCAGCTTGCAGGCTGCAGATGGGAGATCTGGACGCATCTCTACTTTGAGCTTATCGTGGAAGCAAGTATACAACGGATTGTCGATTAGCTAGCTAGTTCAGAGTGTCATATGTGAGTTTAACTGGGTTGGTTGTGTCGCTGGAATATTTCTTTGTACGCGCGCGACATTTGGGAGATGAAACAGCTTTCTCTGGTGGACAGCCATCAGGGCTGATGCATGGAAAACAATCACGACGTATTGAAAGGATGGAGGACAGGGATATTCCTCCTATCCAAGGCATACGTTTAGATATAAACAGGATAGTAACAAGGACGAGTTTCACGATACGGTCATATCCCCATCCGATCGAGATAGATTATCGCTGGGAGAAATAAATGATCCTCCATGGACAACCCCGACCGAAGCGGCAACATATATTTCCAGTTGCCATCCCTCATGAAAATGGTACTACAACGATCAGATGAACCCTACCGATCAACATTACTACTACTATTCTTTGAAAGACTGCTTATTCATATTTGCTCATCACGAATAAAAAAGTGAAGTCTTCATATCTTCATTTTAATCATACCACACAACATAATACACAATATCCCAAACTCCGCCGACCTTGCCCGATATTATTTATCCCTTCAGCTTAGTACTTACTATCTTCAAAAGTGCCTGGTAACTCCTTGCGACCGCCCGTTATATCCTTGTCGTCGTACAACTTCAAAACAATATATCTCTGCAACTAGATCTTGTGCGACACATTGCAACCTGATAAATTATATTGATAATAACATGAATACCCCGTACGTAAGCCTACACTATATAGTAATACGTATCGGCCCTGTTATCAATGATTTCCCACCTAGTGTACTATGAAATCAATACAACACAAGCTTGACCGTTGAAACGGACCCCAATCCACAATAACTACACTAAACATCTATAAAGTAAGAGCTTTCAGGCCTAAATTGCTGGGATAAGCTGCTCGAGCACTAAAGCGACCGAGCGAAAGGACCCTGTGCCGAAGGGAGGTCTGGATGCCAGGATGGTGAGTGAATGGTCCATCATTGATTCATTCCAACGGCTCGATTCATTTTCGGCACCTGAATACTAGATACTAAGTGCTTAGCGACGGCTGAGACGACGCGTACTCATGTTTTATTTGATGCGACAGTACTGTGGGCATGTCAACGGATCAACGTCCCTAGCTCAACAAACAGTATCCATCCGTAAAAGCGTCCAAAAATGTCACCGTCGAGTGCGAGTGGGCCGACTACCCTGACAGGTCAGATGGGAAGTACTCCATTGTCTAACTGGATACTGAGTAGACACCTATATCAGCGACTTTTATCGATCACTCGCCGCTGCCCACTACTATGTACTACTTTGTCCTAGACGATCCGGCAAACCTTCCCCTAAAACAGTAAAAGTATCCATTATTTTCGGTGGTGAAGCCTATTCGAAAAACGGGCGCAGCTACAAAGTAAGATGGATGGAGAGAGAATGAAGACTTACTCAATGCGGTAAAGAGTCGTGCGTCCAAAGCAATCTTATCTAGGCGCTATCCCCCAGACGGGAAAGGAATCCTACGGCCCCAGCTTCGTGGCGGATACAGATGAGGCACCGGCTGACGACCGGCTAAGTCGATTGGCTTGGATAATTATTACTACGACTATAGTAGTTTATGGCTGTCTTGGACAGGACGTATTCTGCCGCTCTGCGGCGTACACAGGCATGATGTGTTGGATGGACGTCTCGGAAGATCGAAATGGTGCATAAAATTTTTTCTAACATGCCGCTTAGTTAATGTTTCAACTAAGTGGCTGTTCATCGTTTTGTGAAGTCGGAGATGCTTAGGGTGCAGGTAACGATCGTCGGGTCAGGCATTGTAAAACGGGCACCGGAAACTTAATGGCCTAGTCCGCTCGGAGAGGCAACGATTGCTGGCCCTAAAAAGGAAACTTAACGATAGGTGGTGTCCCAGGCAGCTTTAGCTGCGGGAGGATTCCGTGGCTGAGGTCCCTGATGTCGTGCATGCATCTGCTCCCACGTTAAGTCATCAGTCAGCAGCTAGAAGTCCTTATTTCGAGCAGGTTGTATTCATTGCAGCGCAACCAACTGCACAGGAAGAAGCAGAGTCTCTGAAGGAGGGATTACTGATTATTCTGTACGCCATACGACGTGTCGGGTCGCTCGGGTTTGATACTAATCTAGCGTCCTTCAATCGGGCACTTTAGGTACACTAGGCAGCGGCCAACTTGCCTTTCCTATTCGACCGAGAAGAGTACCAAGAAAATGCCTCGATTTACAAAGGTCGGCCGGTGAAATCTCTTAGTCAAATGTTTCTCCTCTCGTGCTCTTAGACGACCGCTGCTTGCGAATGAGAGGGTCAGATTGGATTAGAGATCCACTGCGTGGCTCCGGGTGCGAGCCAATCGAGCTAACCCAGACAGTATTAGTAGCGAAAGACCGTCGAAGCTGGTCCGCTGGAGAAAGTTCGGATACAGTCCCAACGAGAAGACCGGAGGGCTCCGATCCGATTCATTCTTTGCCTCAGTGTATAGTGATGTAGAATTATACTCAATAAACCCCAGGTTTTTCTTGACCTTAGCTACTTGGCAAATTGGGGGTTGATGTCACTATAAAGAAAGTTCAGGATGTGATTGCCAGAAGGGGTTTTCGTCTCCAGAGGAGTTGGTGATGGTTATTGAAGACCTTTCCTTAGCTCGGCCCGGTCCTGGCAGACTGCTAAGGGCCCAAGGGGTAATAACTCCGACTGGCCTAACTGGTGCGCGGTTTCTGCACACGCTCATCTCTGCAGGCGGTATGACGAGTGCGATAATACAAGCAGAATGAAAAGAAGGATACGAAGCTCCGTAAGCGGAGCTGCCTTTCCACCGGCACACAGGCACAGAAACGTGCGATTCGTAGAAGTGTCCTGTGTCCAGAGGAAGTCAGTCTGGTAAAAATCTGCCGTCGGAACCCAAGCCCACCAACGGCACCAAGTGGGGGGCCCGCCACTCCCTGCAGCAGCAAGTAGCCAACGAAAACCCTCGATGGTCTGCGGCACCGAACCTCAAGCGCAGTTCCACCAACGGCAGCACCAGCACCACAGGAGCCTTTTGGTAAGAAAAGGGCCACTAATTGACTAGAGGTCTCAATGTGTTGGTTGTTGAGCGCTCTACCTTAATTTCCCGGCCGGACAGACCCTCTAATGACGATATGAGGCGGTCGAAACACGAATCGGAACCACGAGATTTGGCTGCGTCTGCATAACTATGTCCGTTATGGTTAGTATCACTGCTGGAGTGGCAGAAGATGGGGGAGCGTCATCGAACAGAAGCAAACAGGATATGGGGAACCCTTCCGTCGTAAGACTGGTGGGTACGCCGAAGGAGGCTTGATTCGAAGATGAAGGAGGGGGAAAAGAGCGAAAAAGAGAAAAAGAAAAAGATCTTCTTAGATCTTAAATACTCTCACGCATCCCAATTTGGCCCGACCCTCATAACAACTTCGAACACTCTCTTCCTCCATCTCTCCTCCCACCCTTATTGTTCCTCTCCTCTTGCAACTGTCCTTCTCTGCGAGCTTCGCGGCGAAGGTCTAGTGCTTCATCATCCTCCGCATTGGCTGTCCTGTTCCACACCAATCCGCTTTTGTTGATAGCTCAAAGCACACCCAGCGAAACACAGATTGACTTCTGTAAATCCGATTGCTTCGGGCGTTTTGTATCCTTGTATCGCCGTATCGTCGGGTACAGCCTCTCAGCCCTCCTGCGACAAGTTGATCTGCCCTCCTTGCGACTTTAACAACGGTTTTCGACACCCATTTGCGACATCCGAATCCCACGAAACGTGTGCCAACAGCAGCCAAACTGTCCAACAGCAACATATTGCCGAGCGTCTCCGAGAAATAAGCCCTTATGCAACAGGCCCTGATCTAAGCGATTTAGACCCGAGGACCTCCTACGCGATTACCCTGCAGCCACGGCAGTCTAGCCTAGCGACCTTCGATTGCCCTTTGCGCCAAATCCTCTTTCACAAAGTTTGTCATTGAACGCTGACTCTTACCATAATTGTCTGGAACAATGAGTGGTCTCGATATAGAAAAGAAGTTGAGCGTTAACCAGGCCTCGACCGGCGAGAATGCGTCTGGATCTGACGATGCAGATGCGCTCAAGCTGGCTGAGATGGGTTACACGCAGGACCTGCAGCGCAATTTCTCCCTGCTCTCACTGGTCGGCATTGCGTTCTGTATGTCAAACTCTTGGTTCGGTATCTCGGCTTCCTTGATCACCGGTATCAGCTCGGGAGGTACTGTTCTCATCGTTTACGGCTTGCTCTGGATCACCTTCATCTCGACTTGTGTCGCTGCCTCCCTCTCGGAATTGGCTAGCTCCATGCCCAATGCCGGTGGGCAATATTTCTGGGCGAACGAGCTTGCTCCGAGGAAATATGCCCGGTTCTTCTCTTATCTTACCGGCTGGTTTGGATATGCTGGTGCCATTTTCGCGAGTGCCAGTGTTGCGCTCAGTCTTGGATCCGGTGTTGTGGGAATGTGGCAACTTGGCCATCCGTCATTGTATGCCTCCAAATCCCATGTTTGCTCTCTGAGAGGAAGTGTCTTGCCCCCTAGGTCCGTAGTGCTGACTCCAACCACAGTGAACCCAAAGCCTGGCATACAGTAGTGGCATACGAGCTCATCAACTTCTTCTGCTACCTCTTCAACTGCTGGGGCAAAACCCTGCCTGCTGTGGCAAAAGCAACGCTGTACATCTCGTTGCTTTCTTTCCTGGTCATCCTTATCGTTGTTCCGGCTTGCGCCAACCCGCATGCCAGCGGATCCTATGTTTTTGGGCATTTCGTCAACTCCACTGGTTGGAAATCAGATGGAATCGCTTTCATTGTCGGGTTGATTAACCCGAACTGGATCTTTGCCTGCTTGGATTCGGCCACTCATCTTGCCGAAGAGGTGCCGCAGCCTGAGAAGAATATTCCCGTTGCGATCATGGCCACCGTCGGCATCGGTTTCGTTACCTCCTGGACCTACTGTATCGCGATGTTCTTCAGTCTCAACGATCTTGATGCACTTTTGAATACCGCCACAGGAGTGCCAATTTTGGAACTGTACTACCAAGCTCTGAGGAACAGGGCAGGTGCAATTGTTCTGGAAACTCTCCTAGTGGTGACTGGTATGGGTTGCCTGATTGCCTGTCACACTTGGCAGTCACGTCTTGCCTGGGCCTTCGCTCGTGATCGCGGTATGCCTGGACACCAAGTGCTCTCCAAGGTCAACATGACTTTGGATGTCCCCTTGCACGCCCACAACGCCAGCGCATTTATTGTTGCTGTTCTCGGCTTGCTCTACCTGGGATCCTCTACCGCTTTCAACAGTATGGTCACGGCATGCATCTCGCTTCTGTACATGTCGTACTCTATCCCCGTCATCTGCCTTTTGTATGTTGGTCGCGACAACATCAAGCACGGCCCATTCTGGCTGGGTAAGTGGGGTCTTGCTGCGAACTATGTCACCCTGGCATGGACTCTCTTCTGTCTCGTTATGTACTCGTTCCCTTCGACTATGCCAGTCACAACAGGAAGTAAGTATTCATGTCAAACATTCTTATACGATGAATGCAGTGACTAACAGGATTTGCAGATATGAATTATGTCTCGGCCGTTTACGGTGTCGTTGTCTTCATTGTCCTGGCTGACTGGTTTGCACGAGGAAGGAAGTCGTTCCGAGGCAGCCAGAGTTGCGTGGAAGGAGAAAGTGCCGAGTAAAGCGACGCTGGATCATCAAATACTCTTCACCTCCCTGATTCCCATGTCATGAATGCTTCAAACGAAACAAAGGCACATCCATGGGTTATGAAACCACACGAAGACACCTAGCGAGTCTGGGATCTTCATCATGACTGAAAAAGAAAAAGCATCTGTATATAGACGATACCCCGGTGATATAGAGTCGGTATAGATCAATTTCATAAAAAGTTTAAAATATAGTCGAGGCGAGGCTTTCCATTTCGTAGTTTCCATTGTGAAACGTAGCTCAATGGAATGTATTCCAAGGATGAGGAAGACAGAATCCTGTAAATCCACAACGGAGGGGAAAGTAGAATCCGAAGTACAAAAAACAGAAGGAGCAAAAACCTCTCCTTCCATGTGACCCCCGCAAACATAGCTAGACCGTTTCTGGCCACAACATCGTCTCAGAACATTCTAGGCCGCACTTTTGCCCTATACGCCTCCAAAGCCATTACGAAGCCCAAGCGCGCTATTGTTCTTGTGGCTTGAAAGAAAAGGAAATTCTCACCGACTGTTTTCTGCTACTTGTAGGTTGGTCTTGCATTTTCAGATCCGAAAAGAAACCTGCAAAGCCCCTTTTGTTTGTATTGGGATTGTTCCTGGCAGCTGCCTAGAATAGCGAAGCTGTGCTATCATATCCATGGTTCATTCGATGCTGGAGATAGTGGGGTAAACTGCCTCTCCGGCACAAACGTCTCGTGTCTTTATGCCCTTCTGCAAGCATCTCCCTGTGTGATTCTCCTTCGAGTCGGGAATGTCTGGTGCGTGACATCGTATAAGTCTTTTACGGCTTAGCAGAATTGCTCTACCAGCTGCACTCTAAAATTTAGAGAACTAGATTCATATTTTCATATTCCATTGTTGGCCTCAGTAAGCCCGCTAATGTGACTATGACTACCTAAATATCATCATGTCGCTATCCTGAGCTAAGAAACAGCGGCACCTATTTAGCTGCATACACAAAAGAGCGACTCCACCAGGACAAAAATCCCTTGACGAAGTCATAACTCCAGCGGTGTTAGTTACTGCTTGGATTAAAAATCAAATGAGAGGATAGAAGAAAAAGAACATGGAGAAGCTTCCACACAGAACAGGCAGATATCCAGTGCATTCCAGCCACATTCGTTGAAAATCCCCTCGTGCTTCCTAAGAGGTATCATTCACCCAATCAAGAACTCTTCCAATAATGAAGGGTGTAGGGAGTGATGACTCTCTTGTCCTTGACCTGCCCTTTGATCAAATCCTTCAATTCGTCAAGCAGATCACCAGCATAATTGGCGTTTTCACGAAGCTCTCTGGCGAACTTAAAATTGTCCATGAGAATGAAGGGACCGGCCGAAGCCTCAGCGATGAGAGCGCGGACTGGATGACCCTTGAACAACATCGAGGCCGACTTGATATGGCTAGAAGTCAGGTGACGAATCTTTCCGTTTTCGCCTCCAACACATGATAGGTTAACTCGAGGAATAGAGCTGGTAATGACGGCCTTGATCTTATCAGCCAGAAGTTGTTCCATGCCTGTGATAGCCCACATGTCCGCCAGTCGAGCCAGTTCGATGTACGCATTGATGCATCTTCCTTGAATCTGCGATGGGAACTCGATGCGATTCAGGTACAGCCACTGGAGCAGCATGAGGAGGCTACGCTCAGTGACAACGCCTCTGATCTTGTGCATGGTCACTGCTTGCTCGTTGCCCTCTTTGAAACAGCTATCGAACATTGCTCTGAAATAGGAGGAATGTCTGCTGAGGAGAGGACGGGATACTTTGTACTTGGCCCCTTTGTCGCCGACTTGAATAGTGACATAAGGCCCCGGGCACAAAGGGACCATGCTAGTATTGGCTCCGTTAGTCAATGAACAAGAACAAACCCAACTATATTGTGAGATTGGTGTAGCTCACAAATCATATAAACCCTCATCTGATGTGTCCGGGTTTTGCTTATTATTATCTTCGGCCATTTTGGCTGGTTATTGACTTTTCACTAAGGAACGCGTTAGCACCTGTGAGGTAACCGGCGTGATAAGAAGCACCTTTGAGAGTAAATATTCGCTCAAGCGATAGTAGTAGGACAGATGGTTGTTAATATTGAAGATTCGCACGCCGAAGAGCAGAGAGAATACGGGTTCGTTGTATCGGCTCAGTTGGTATGCAAGCACACCAACCACAACCTCACAACGCGATGTTGACTGCAACACCTGCACTCACGCGCTCTTCAGAAACAACAAAGAGGAAAGTTTTGTATAGACAGGAGGAAGCTTGTGAAATTAACACTGCATCTCGGAACGGATCATTCTTATCCGTGATGTCATTCACCGTCCCTCTCTACTGAAGTGGATGGCTTATAGCGTTGCCCGACAACCGGACCTATCAGTGCCTGCTTTCATCCTCTTCCACAGGCTTCGCGTAGCGCTAATGGACCCTCAAGATTCGGTTTCTGGTCTTGTCTATACTGATCGCTTGCCATGCAGACACTGATCCTACATCTGGTTTAGGTCTTGGTACTTGCACTGCGTACGCCAAGTATAATAGGTAAGGGAGCATTCGTAATTCGTTTCTGATTAGTATGTAAACTATAGCTAATTGAAAGTGAAGGAAATAAGATAGAAAATGTCACGAGAGCAAAGGGCTAGAAGATGGCCTTGCCTACAGTCATCCACGAACAAAACTTCCTCACTTATATACAAAGGCTGTCTTAATCACGCCGAATAGCGAGCCCAGTCGCGTGAACTAAGATGATCCTTATCTCTCGAACTAAAAAAAAGGGGAATCAAATTGAGGAAGCTCTCGTCAGGTCATAATCTTGGACGGTAACGTAGGTCAGATCGAAGAGCCTTGTCAATGACTTCAGTAGCCATCAGAACTTCCTCATCCTGAAACCTCCACCCAACAACCTGGATAGCAGTAGGTGCCCCATCTACTGCATCAGGATCATCTATAATCGCAATAAGCAGCTGACACTCATGGCTAGGTCAACGAAAAGACTTACAACCCTTGCATATCTCCGAATCCAGAGACTTATCAGCCTTCAGATATGGAATGATGCTCGCGGGAAACTAAGGTATCCTGCATCAGCACGATACATCAGAGCAGATGTATGTTTGAGTTCCCTTACATTCAACAAATTCCAAATAACCGTATATACTGGTGGCCCATAAGTATCATGTGGGCCTGCGGTTGACCAGTGACCCGGACAGATGAGGACGTCCAGATTATATTGTTTCCAGACTTCAGCCATCTTCTCCCGGTACGCCATAAGGGAAGCATTAGCGTCCCAGACATCGTCTAACGTCAGTGTAGGATTCTGTAATCCAGCTAGCGCAGCTGGAGAGGCATACTCCAACGCTTTGATTGGTTGCTCATCTCCATCCAAAACGTGCTGCAGAAGGGTCTGCTTGGTATCGAACAAAAAGTACCGTGCCGCCAGCTTTAGACCATCGTGAAAGGACGGAGCATTGGTTACAAGATGGACACTGTGACCGGCATTTTCAAGCGCAGCCTGGGCGGAGGAAAGTGCTCGTTTGACAGGGGGAAATAGTGGGAAGTGCTCGTCCCCCATATAAACCCCGATGCTTAGTTTCTTCTTGGGGGGTACATGCCGCCATGCCGAGCCAAGTGCGGTAGAGTCATAGCGCCATGGTTCCATTGAGAGAATTGTCTTACAGAAGAAAGTCAGGTCTGATGCATTGTTGGCGAGTGGTCCAACTGCGGAGACGAGCCCTGGTGTCCCCGGCCTGTCCCCTAATTCAACTCTCCCGTGAGGTATGCGATCAGCTGTGGGCTTGAAGCCATATGTGCCATTGCAGAGACTCGGTGCACGAATAGATCCTCCGACGTCTGTGCCTACTCCTAGTATGGAACCTCGGAAGGCCACCAATGCACCTTCACCACCACTGCTCCCACCCGCACTGAGGCAAAGCTTGTGAGGGTTTAAAGTTCTTCCGAAAATATTGTTGACGCTATCCATGGTCTTCAGGTAGACCGAGTGTCAGCAGAGAACCGCGAGACAAAAGAAACGGCAACTTCGTACCAATAATGTCTGTGGAATATTTGTCTTGATGTACAAGATGGCACCGTTAGCAAGGAGGATATCAACCAACGGCGAATTTTCAGCTGCGACTGGCTTCCCCAGAAAAGAAACAAAGCCAATGGTCGTAGCCTGTCCCTTGATCTTGAAGCTGTCCTGTTCCATGGTGAGATTCACGGCAATGGCGCTAGTAAGGGCATCGGCTCCAGTATTTGCCATTCTCTAGTGAGATAAAGTGCGACTGAGCCGGACGCTTACCTTCAAACTTATGGGAATGCCGTGAAAGGGTCCATAAGGCCTTCCATACTTGGCCAGATATCCATCAAGAAACTCTGCTCGCTTGAACGCCTCGGCAAAAAGGATCTCAGTCGCGCAGTTTGTCTGGTTTATTGCGTTAGCTGGACCGATCACGACCCGAGTGCAATATATATAGATACCAACTGTTGTGCAATAGCAGCTCTCTTACAAAAGGCCTTGCAAACCTGGAGCGAGGTCAATCGGCCTTCGATGATCTCCTGGTGAAGGCTTTGAGCGTCATAGGACTCTGTGATAGCCACCTCTTCCCTTGACAACAAATCATGATATCTAAGTATGTCGAAAGCACTTATGTTGGCATCTTGGGTAATTTGATTTATAATTTCCCTGGGAAGAACCCATTCAGGAGGGATTTTGGATGCACGGTCCCTTAGTTTGTCAGCGATCAGACCATCCCACTGAGCCATCTTGAGAACGCAGCCCACTTTTCGTACAATGAAACGGGGGATTAAGAAGAAATGTGTGCGGCAAGGGCTCTAATAAAGACTACAAAGATAAGAGATAAGACCGATCAATGCACGCCAGTTTGGGCCCGCTTCCAGGGGGCTTTATCTACCACGTAGCAAGCTAAATGAAAGTGTCGCATCCAGCCGACCCTATAGAACAGGCGTATTATTGTCCTGAGCCGCTAGGCAAACGGATGACGCGGATAAGGCAATTTATTAGGGAAATTAAGTACCTCAAGGAAGACAACTGGCATTCTTACTGGCATTTACTCCAAGCACACTAAACCGTCAACCGATTCGTTCCAAGCTCCGGTTCCAGTACTTTGGGATGGCTAACCGTGGCTACGACAGCCACTATGACCAGGAACATTGCCGGCGGTGTAAGCTGAATGGCCCGACAGGATTATCTAGTCAAGTTGGTGCGTCACGCCATAAGATTGATGCAGCCCGATGATTGCTCGAGCGTAGTGACATCCACCCAATAGGCTGGTCCTTGCAGCTAACCGACATGTGAGTTCCGTACACGGCGAACCTCGGCATATAGATCATTTTGTACATGATGTATCCGACCATTCATTATGACTCTAATTTCTGAAATGAACACCTTGTCAGATCAAAAGTCCAAGGTATTACAAGACACACATGGACGTCGACACACGGGACAAGCTCGCATCGAATAAAGACTGTTAAGACGTAAATAGGTTTATGATGTAGGCATGAACTACCTTCAACGCTCAGTTTATCTGATCAGCTTCAAGCCCACTCAAGCTTGTCAAGAAGCTTATTCTAGCACACCTGCATACCAGAGTATTGACTGCTATATAGAGCATCCACTGGTTTGATTTCCCATGGCCAGTTCACGCCCTCTGCAGTATAAAGAATAATCGCTATCATCAGTTACTGTCACAACCGAATAAAATATAGCAAGTGATGACATATAGATTGACAGGTTTTGAAAGGAGTTCTGACCTAGGAAAAATTCCAGAGAGCATCAGCTCTGGAGGGTCAGACAGTGCGCAAGGCGAGCGTGGGATCTCGGGCATCAGTACAGCCGCTTTGGCCGTGTGAGAGATTCAAAGATACCTAAAAGGCAGGAAGAGAAAGACCTGAGCTTACTTGAATAGCTCCACGGAATTTTGACTTGATCCAGCTCCATTATGCTGTGGAACAGGCATGCATTGATGAGTTGGACTGGATGTCGGTCACCGCAAAGGCCCCTGGGCACATTCAGAATAGAGCTGACTGAGATGATCAGGTGCTACTTGACCTGCATTAGTTTTGTAGCAATGACTTTTTGTAATGACAGCTGTGAGCGACCGGACTTATTGGACAGTTCATTGTAGCATTAAAGAAGAAGATGAAGACGAAGAGACAAAGATGAGAGCAAGAGCACTTCTGTACAAGTGGGTCCTGAGCAACCAATCTGAATGGAAAGTTTACGAGCGGGCCAATGAGAGGCAGGGTTAGCGGGTCGGCCTCAAGGCAGCGGGGCAGCCTGTCAGCAACTCATCATCCTTGTCCTATCTCATTCTTGATAACTCTTACTTTCTTTTGCCGCTAAGACTTTTCCTCGCCTAAGCCTGTGATTAACATGCATAGTGGCAAGCTTTTTCATAAGTACCAAGGCACCCCCGCGAACAGTCGAACCAGTTGCTGAGCGCTGAAATGGAATCCGAGAAGAAGCGCCGTGCGAGCAAGCCTAAAGTCAAATCCGGCTGTCGGACATGCAAGTGAGTCAAGCGGCTGCCTTGTTACACTACCTGATATAGTGCTTATTCTATACACAGAATTCGTCGAGTCAAATGCGACGAGGGTCGACCGGCGTGCAAGAGGTGCGTGTCCACCGGCCGCGTTTGCGATGGCTATGGAATTTGGAGCGAGGGAAGGAAAACCACCTATGGCGGTAGTTCTGGCGCACCGAGGGTTTTCCAGTCCCTCCTGTCTAGTTACAATGCACCGGTACCAGTTCCCCATGCCGCATGTGCTGAACAGAAATGCGTGGAATGGTTCATCGAATGTACTATTTTTAAGATCGGCGGAGTGTTTTCTTCCCAGTTCTGGGGCAGGACAGTTGTTCAAGCACTTTCTCAAGAGCCAGCAGTGCGACATGCTGTTATGGCATTGGCTTCTACGCATAAATATAGGGCTCAGAGGAGCGACAAGGATACTACAATGGCGAGCCAGCTAAGCGAGCATGAGAAGTTCACTCTTCAACACTACAACAAAGCTATTGGCTGTCTCCATGCTGAAATAAGACGCCACAGCCAACGACCGCAGAGTGTGATAGTTGCCCTCATTACTTGCATGGTATTCGTGACTCTCGAACTGATGCGAGGCCAATACCGAATGAGTCATGCTCATCTACAGCACGGGCTGAAACTGGTGAAGGAGATTCAGAAACTCTCCGGAACCTCTAAGACCGGAAAGATTATGATAAGGACTTCGTCGCAAACAAATGAGGATGATGTTATCGAGGCCTTTAGCAGACTGGGAGTGCACTATGCTCTGCTTGGACATGGGACAAAATACTCGAACCTTGACTATGACATCCAACCTCGTCATTTACCGTACAAATTTGAGTCAATTGAACAAGCAAGACAATATCTGGATGTTCTCTTAGCAAAAGCACAGTGTCTGGTGGAATTGGTTCGTCACATCGAGACGGGCATGTGTGTCGCGACTCGGGGCTACGAGCAATATCTTGAGTCTCAATGGCGCCTGGAAAAGGACTTGGAAATATGGCTTGATGTTTATAGATCGTCACTTGATGGATTTTCAGCTCAAGATTTGATCAAAGATACCTTGGCTACAAGGTTACTCGGGATGTACCATACCATGGCCTCGATCATGGTCAGGACCTGCATTCCATGGGACGACGACACGGCATTCGACCTACAAACCGACAGATTCATGTCCATTATCCGTGAGGCAATCGACATGTGCCAAGCCCTCAGAACCGCATATCCAGATTTTCCCATGAGTGGATCTCTCAATTGCCCGCTGGGAATGGCATTTACGATAGACATTGGCTTCATCCAACCATTATATTACACTGCAATCAAGTGCCGGATTCCCCAGATCCGACGACACGCGATCGGCTTGCTTCGATTGGCACCTCACCGTGAAGGCATATGGAATGGCGCCCTTACTGCCAGAATTGCAGAGGAGGTAGTTGCATATGAAGAGTCGAATATCGACACAAGCTGTACAGTTGGAAAAAGCTTGGATCTCCTCAGCCTGCCAGAAGCGGGTAGTTCAATTACAATCCTGCCTTCTCTGTGCCGCATCTCAGATGTTCATGTCGAATTGCCCGATGAGAACACAGGAGAGGCTACCGTGACATTCTGGCAGCGTGACGACGGTAGAAGCTGGAAGGTTGGCGAGAGAAAATTCCAGACGGAGGATCCATAAGCAAATCTCAACCCCTGGAGCCTGTCCCTTTTCTTTTGAAATTGACTGTCCAGAGTGATTATGACATCATGACACACCGGCATTTCAGCCAATCACAATCAACGTGATAAAATCTTACCGATCATCAACAAAGAAAATGTAATGATCGACTGACTCGTGCACAGCACCAGCGGCGCAGGGTGGAACGGTTGGAATGTGAAGCTCAGCCACTATCAGCAAAACGGAAGCTACCTACCTACTTTGTAAATGCTCAGTCAGTGATTTGCAACCGGGATGGACGGCGCTGGCATTTGCTGGTTGGGCCCTTAGTCAGTCTTACCCCATGCTTACTTACCCATCCGCGCCCCGCCCAAGCCAATCCCGGATCGCCGGCCAGGAGTATAAAGTCGATCAGCGATCTAGACAAACGACGAAATACTTTCTTCAGAATGCAAATTGCAACATCATCCTACCTCTTCTTATTCTTTGTTCCTCTAATATTGCTCCTCATCAAGTCAATTCTCTCCACCAACTCCGTTATGTCCAAACCTCTTGCCCACGCTTCCATTGTCGCCCGTCGCTCCAGTGAGCGCGGGTACGCCGAACACGGCGGCTGGCTGAAAAGCTTCCACACCTTCAGTTTTGCCAGTTACTATGACCACCGCTTCAACAACTTTGGCAGTCTGCGCGTTCTAAATGAGGACCGTGTAGCGGCTCGTAATGGATTTCCGACCCACCCTCACCGCGATGCCGAAATCTTCAGCTACATCCTCAACGGAGAGCTCACGCACCGCGACAGCATGATCAAAAAGGGTGCGGAAGGCGCCCAGGGCAAGCAGTTCTACCGCATGAAGCGTGGCGACGTTCAATTCACCACTGGTGGAACAGGTACGTTATTTGCATTGAACTCTACCACCTTCATAAACCGACCGAACTAACACAACTCCCTATAGGAATCGCACATTCCGAACAAAACGAATCCAACAAGCCCGTCCACTTTCTTCAGATCTGGGCTCTCCCCTGGAAATATGGCCTCAAGCCCCAATACCACACCCGCACATTCGACGAAGCCGCCAAGCGCAAAGCATTCGTCCCGATCCTCTCCCCGCTGGCTGCCGGGCCCGAAGCAACCCCTGCCGATGAGGAAGCCGCCGTCCCTAAGATCCCGGACACGATCCCGATTCACGCAGACTTTGTGATGGGCGCGGGAATCATTGAACCCGGGCAGAAGTTCCAGTGGACTGTTGGTGCTGGCGAAGACGTGGTTAGCCGCAAGAAGAAGAGGAACGTGTATGTGCATTTGCCCATGACGAAGAACGGCAAGGCCCAGATCCGGTTGGATCATCGGGACGAGGCGGTTCTGAGTGAGGGTGATGGAGCGTTCATCACAGGGGTGAATGCGGGTGATGTGCTGAGTGTGGAGAGTGTTGGGGATGCGGAGGCTGAGGTTATTGTTTTGGATAGTGATTAGTGGGGGTTCGATGGCTGCTTTGATTCCTTTTGCCGGGTGTAAGGTGTTTCTGGGGCTTATTGTAGTATACATATGATTCGCATCATGTACTTTTTTTTGACTTTTTCCAATAATGATGGTGTACCATGAGCAATTGCAGGTTATGTCATAGATAGACCCATAGATATAGTAATATCAACCACTTTTGATCCAAAAAAAAAAAAAAAAAAAAAAAAAAAAAAAAAACAAAGAATGAATAATCATATCAGTAAGGACACTGACAACAAAACCTTTCTCTACCCACAGCACCTCATATTACCATCGCAGTCATGCGACGCAATAGTGGCTATTGATTAGTATATAGTACAAAAACATCAGAGCGTCCCCATCCGTGGACAACCATAATCGCCTCCTAGCTAACGGCAGACCTGCCCCGCGAAATCCCATTGGCACACACAAAACTAAATGCTGATGATTCTCAACCCTCAAGCCTCAACAGTGCGGGACGCGCCCATTTCAGCATGAAGTCAGACTCCATCGCCTCACGCGCTGATACCCGCTCCAACGGCTCATAAGCCAACATCCCCTCCAGCAACCTCTTGAAGCTAGCCATCTCCATCTCCTGAAATTCGCAAATTTGAGGAGTCTCTCCTCTCCCCATCTGCCAGAGTCGCCGGTCCAAAGGTCTAAATTCAGGTGTCTGGATCCTATTAAAGTTTGGGTTCCAGGAGCCGTTTTCTTCGAGGAAAAGCTTAGGTCTCTTTTCCCCAGCGTTGCCACCATTTCTTTGGCAGCTTACCTAGTGTACTTACCATTTCCCCAATCACATCATCTGGATCATCTGCCCAGGTTTCGGAGAGGGGCCTTTCGCCGAGGATATCGTATAGCGTACAGCCAAGGGTCCATATGTCGGCGGCTGGGGTGATGGGGGGTTCCTGGAAGAATGCTTCGGGAGGAAGCAAAGCCGTTGGTGTGTGTAACTCCAGTGGCTCTTTGCCAAAGAAGAAAGATGAGGAGCCAAAGTCAGTAATTTTGACTCTGCAATTTACGACCTGGTCGCTTGGGACGATGATCAGGTTCATGGGTATGATGGCGTGCGCGGGCGCACATGATTGGATGGGGGGCGCTTGTCAATCCTTGTGATAGGGACCTCAAACGGTTTGCCAAACTGTTCATAGATATCTTCGATACTCAAGGCGTCAAAGTCAACAGGCTGGAGAAGAAGAATGTTGCGAGCATGGAGATCTTGGGGATTGGGTGAGCAGTCAGTAAAGACTCGACGGGTAGTTGCCTTGACTTACCTCCATGCCCTACACCAAGGGAATGCATATAGGCCGGTCCCATAGTAACTTGAGCGGCAATTGCTCTAGCTATATCCAGGGAGAACATGAAGCGGGGGCTATTCTCCTTGGATTCAGCAACACTGCAGCCAGCGACCTCGCTCACTAGACACATGTGATGCCCGTTTGGACCTTTGAAGGAAAATTGATCATGCAGTGAAGAAATGTATTTACGGCCCGGGTGGGTAAGATCACCACCCCTTTGAAGATGCTGTAGAATCTTTGACTCGACGCTTCTTTCCGAAACATCTGCAATCATGATCTTCAATGCGACATACCGACTTTCTTTCCGATCGTGAGCAAGCCAAACAGTCGAATAGGAACCATAACCTAGTTTGTGGACAACTCTGTATCTGCCATTCGAAAATTCATCGTTAATATACGTCGGATGGTATCCGCCCGTAGCGTAGCCCTCTAGGTTCTCTACACCGTCTTCGGGCCAGTATACGGCCTCATTGTTCCATTGCGGAGGTGGCATGGCTCTGGTTGAGTAAGCAAGATGCAAGGAATTCAAGGAAGTAAGACTGCGAAAGATCTATTCATTGCTATTCAGCATAGAAAACCTCCGCAAAGGATGACGCTCATAGAGAGTTCGACTTACGTGAGGGAGCTGTTTACATGCTAGTGATCGTGTCTGGAGGACACGGAACATAATGGGGTTGTTACTTGAAGCTGTACTATGTAGATATTCTGCGAAATGTCGAGCGTATGCTCTAGATCTATGGTTATTAGATGGTTTCTAGCAAGGGAGAAGCGTGTAAAGTGGTGCTGCGTGCCTACTTTCAGTCCACTCCGATCATATACAATGTTTGCCATAATCATAACTGCTTCCCATCAACCCCAGGGGAAATGATCTCCCAGACTCAGATCCAGACAGTTACTCCAACATGAAGTGGAGGCGGTGGTGGTTAAAGTTGACGGAGGAATCCACCGCACCCGAAAAGAGAGTGTGGCCGACGAAGAAAATCCTGCGCTGGGGCGGCTTCTTGGCACCACCAACGCAGTCTCTGTACGTAATGCGGCAGCCGTGAATCGGAGACAATGTGGGTTGGGTGTCTCCAACTCTTAATTCAAGTAGCCTATTATCCCAGGTCTAGTCTAGTCTTATTGTAGTTCCATATGAGAGGGGCGAGGATCATGGGACGTCCCTTGTTTTCTCCTGGTTCTTGAAGCTGGTCCATACGTAGTTGTTTTGCCAGGTTAAACTGCTAACCTTATCTTTGTGTGCCCAACTCTCAACACCACTTGAGCCCATTCTGTCCTGGGCTTCTACCGCAGAGTGGTGAGCTCCACGACCCCAAAAACTCTTTTTGTGGAGGCCGTTTCTTGGATAGATACTTTCTAGCCCTGTTTGTGGCTGTTTCGGCGAATCTGAGCAGCCTGAAATCTGAGGCCCCGCATTCTTGCTTCCGCAGCCAACTTCATCGCTACCTTCTTTTGTTTCTGTTACGCCTTGTCTACGCCATAGAATTAGAGATCATCGTCACAGCTCTCCATCATGGCAGCTCTCGATGTCAATGGTCCCTTGCCCGAGCTGGCTGAGCAGCAGCCGGACGATCTCATCCCCGAGTCCCGGGTCCTCATTATCATGACCGGTGGTACGATTTGTATGCGACAGTCCCCATCAGGCTTCATTCCTGCCAGAGGATTCCAGGAGCAATGTCTGGCCCGCGTGCCGACCTTCAACGATGGTTCGCACCCGAGCATGATGGATGTGGTGGTCAACTCAGCCGGAGAGATCAAAGGACATCCCACTCTCCGCACACCACCGACTGCCTATGGGCGACGGGTGCGGTACACTGTCTTCGAGTTCGAAGAGCTCCTCGATAGCAGTTCTATCGATGCGAAAGGTTGGGCTCAGATCGCTCACACCGTTGAACGAAACTACACCCTTTTCGATGGCTTCGTCGTCCTCCACGGAACAGACAGTCTCGCATACACATGCTCGGCGCTCAGCTTCATGTTGCAAAACCTTGGAAAGCCCGTCATCCTGACTGGAGCGCAAGCGCCCATGCTGGAGTTGCAGAATGATGCCACCGATAATCTTCTCGGATCACTGGTTGTGGCTGGCCATTTCATGATCCCCGAAGTGTGTCTGTATTTCAACAACCGACTGTTCCGTGGCAACCGGTCGATCAAGGTCGCAGCCAGTGATTTCGCTGCCTTTGACTCGCCGAACTGCCCCCCGCTGGCGGTGACAACCTCCATGCGGACCAACGTGAACTGGGAGCTGGTCAACCGACCGAAGAGCCTGGAACATTTCCGTATCCAAACCAACCTCGACACCACCCATGTGGCGTGTCTTCGTATCTTCCCTGGTATCAAGCCGGAGATGGTCGACGCCGTGCTGAAGCTGGAAGGGCTCCGTGGTTTAGTGTTGGAAACGTTTGGCGCCGGTAACGCACCCAGCGGTCAAGACAATGCCATGACCAACGTATTGGCCGCCGCTATCAAGCGAGGAATCGTAATCGTGAACGTCACGCAGTGTAAGTTAAACCGTTGCCAATAATTCCTTCCCTCAAACCAGAGTTTCAATCTGACACAGTCAACCAGGCCTGACAGGAAGCGTCAGCCCTGTCTATGCCCCAGGCATGAGTCTCTCTCGCGCGGGAGTCGTCGCCGGACTCGATCTGACCACCGAAGCCGCACTAACCAAGATGTCATATCTCCTCGCTCTTCCGGATTCCACCCCAGAATGGGTCGCGAAGAAAATGTCCGTATCTCTTCGCGGCGAATTGACCGAGGTCTCGCAGCCCGTATTCCGCCATCCGGACGGGGCGCTCCCTGAGCGTGTTCAGTCCCTCACGGTGCTCGGATACGCCATTGCGCAGGGTGATCTCGAGCGCGTGGAGGAGATTGTGGCCCGAGAACACCAATGGTTATTGAATGATGCCGACTACTCGGGCAACACACCTATCGTAAGGCAACCCCTATGCCCCAGTTGCAAACATAAAAAAAGAAAGAACAAAAACTGACACCCACGTCACCTCCACAGCACCTCGCAGCAACTTCACCCTCAGTTGAGATTCTCCGATACTTGCTTCTCCAGGGTGGCTCCGTGCACTTGCGCAACCGCAATGGTCGGACGCCGCTGTTCCTGGCGGCCAACGCAGGATTCTCGGAGCACGTGCTGCTGCTACGCAAGTCTGGAGCGCATCTGCACTCTGACGAACGCACGGCGGCGCAGTTGTTGGCCCGGCGCCGACCTGGCGTCTGGGGGTTGGCGGGGATTGGGCCGCGTGAGGTGAGTGAGCGCGAGATGGAGGAACTGGAGGACTCGAGTGATTCTATAGGACGTATGGCGCAGCGAGTGATGGCGGGATCGGCGCCTTGAAGATGGCGATCGTTTTTTATTACCCTACTCTCTTTAGAGACAGGGAAGGGAGCTGTGATGGTTTAGAGCCGTTTTGGTGGATTCTTCTTTAGACGGAAAAGCGTTTTGTTATTATTCTTAAGCTTTCATTCACACGCTGCCTGGTACACCTCACAGTATACTTTGATGATAGAATGAGGGGAATGTCACGCTATGATGACCACCAATATAACTGCCATGAGGACAACACAACTACTATTGAATTACTATTTACTATGTAGACAGCGAGAAAAGGGCAGTCTTTCCCGCGGAGATACCTGACCAACATGCAGGATCCCTGGGCATGCAGGTCGGGGTCATGCATGTCGGATGGATGGAGGGGAAAAGGACGATGGACGATGGCCAACCCCGCTTTGAATTGCGCCATTGCTGAGATGTTCTACTTTTTTATCTTTTTTTTTTTTTTTTTTCCCAGTTGAGATGCGTTATTACTTAGTAGTACTAGTATACTAGTAGTAGTCTAGCTTAGTGAGCAGGTACCTAAATAAGTGGCTCCAAGGACCTTCCTCATCGGGATAAAATATCTACATTTATTGGCTGTTAACAACAGCAGTAGTATACTTCGTACAGTAGTGCTACTCCGCTAACAAAAAAAGTATGACGGAGCAGCTGACCGGGTTGCACATGATCACTTCAAAGGCGGTGGTGGCTTGGTGACGATGATGAGCTCCTAACTAATGTTAGGTTCCTATAATATACTATCCCACTAAACTTGATGTTTCTTAGATTCTACTAGATTGACCTGGACAAAGTCTGTGCTCTCACCCACGCGGTTGTTGCTCTCTCCTAATTAGTAGTAGTTCCAGGGAAAGATAAGGTGTTGATCAGATGAAGGTTGCTCCCTTGCAGACATGGCCCGGATGTGTTGTCGCACGGTTGTTGTACCGTCTGCTTGTTTGGTATGAAAGCTTTGCCTTCCCCTTGCTGACCTTGTGGGAGGATAAACCTGAGTCAGGAATAGAAAAAAGAAGGAGTCCAAGAGGTACTTCCTCTCATACTACTGAGGACTAAAACTTCATCCACAGGCCCGTAGAGAACCACTTTCGTCGCAAAAAGAGCCCCAGAAGGAACACCGCTCTCGGGTCTTGGCAGACGCGTGAGAAGCTGCGGCGCACGGATTGGTCGGTAAGAAGGATTTGGACCGATGGGTCTGGAGAGCAACGTGGGCTGCTCGGGCTTTGTCAGTCGGCTGTGACGGCGGCTTCTTCGCTAGTTAATGTGGATTATCACTTGCTATCCTTCATAACATAAGAAATAGTTCAATGAGGGCGGAAGAAAAAGAAAGAGGAAAAAGGAGAATAGAAACGGAGATATAGATACATTAAAGATATTCAAGAACCGATACTGTAGGTGAGTGGAAAGAAAGATAGAAGTATAACGTCTTGACTACTGTAGTAGAAGACTGCCTCAGAATCGGTGGCTGTCCCCCGAAGTCGATCAGTGGGAGGCCGCTATTTCCCCGCCCACACTCTGCTTAGCTGTCATTGGCTGGGACTTGCCGGGATCGGACATTCTTTGATAGAATGCACTTTGCTTTTTCTTGCTACCCAAATTCAGCAATAATGAAGAATCTCTCTCTACTACTAGTTTAGCTGGAACCGTTAATGTTGGAAGGTGCATCGCATACCTATACTACCTTCCGATATAGAGGATGTCCCATGTGCTGAAATTGCGCCCTACAATAGACACTATTCTCAGATGGAATCATATTACGACATCCTCGTGATGCCATACTACTAGTTCTTCTATGTATCATGATGATGATGGTGGATTTTGCTGGTTCGTTCAGCTCCCCTTCCAGCCACCCCTGAACTGCATCCGAGTTACGTAAAGGAAAGAAGGTCAATGGTCACTTCAACATCGAGGACATCGTGGGCACTTCTAGCAACATCCAACAAGGTCCCGTCTTCCTGTCAGGGCTGCTGCTCTAGTTGCCTCATCTGCCGAGCTGGCCTGTCATCCCCGGCTTTGGAACGAATGGTGCAAGACCAACCACGCAATGGAAAGATGGCAGAGAAACTCAGTGAAGCGCACCCTCAGGAACAGAGGACCGAGTACCTTGGAATCGCGCCAGCCATCCAGAGTTTGCAATTCCGCCTGACACCGTTTCAATCAAATGGCCATCCATTCTATGACTGTTTCGCATTACTCGATATAAACCCCCTCGGAAAGCACATCGGAAGGCTTTCCCCATCACATCATGGGACCGGGGCAGCTTTTCTGGCCAGCATTTTCCCAGCGGACGGGGACTTGTGGGAGGAGTCAAGAAATTCACTCATGGGTACCACCCTCCCATATTAGATGCAAACCCCAGACGATCCCAATCCAGACCAGCCGATAGTCGTCGTGGGCTCATCGGGTCCCCGTTGCCGCAGCACACAGACCGCAGTTACTTCCCTTTCTTTCTTCTCTACAACGTCGCTTCCAGGCCCCCCTAGATACGTGGGCATCGAACACACCGACTTGTCCTAGAAAGGGGGAGAAGGTTTCTATTTCGGTTCATAGACCAGCTTGTCCCTTTTATAAGGCCTTAACTCCTACGTAGTCACTGCATCTTCCCTTTGACACCTTCGTTAATTGTATTTCATCACCATTCTCTCTCCCCCCCAATCTGATAAAGCTTGTGCAGTCTCCCCTGACCAACAGGGCTGATTAGGGTCATTGTGGGTGCGAATCTCGGAACCAAGCACTAGACCTGATCCACGGCTCTTTTTTTTGTTGAATTTTATTATTTTATTTTTCCCGCCAATTTTGCCATATTCCGATTAAACTGCAGCGAAATTAATTAACAGATTATTACTGATCTTTGCTTTTGCTGTGTTATTTTTATTTTTATTATTTTATGTTTGGTGCATTCGGACTGAAAAAACTTCAGTTTGTGTGAGGTCATTTCCTTGCCTGGTGCGCCAGACCGGCTCTGGGGGGTGTCCACTTGTTCGGCCTCGTTGGAGCATTCGGTGATTCTTATTATTCATATTATCCTCTCGACGAAGGAGATCCGTGCCTGCAACGGAGGAGGCGCTGCTTTGCATTAACTAACAAAAACCTGGCTTTTGGCGAGCAGCCCGGCTGTGTCGGTCTGAAGTTGGAGCACCTAATATCTCATCATCCGCCGTTGTCTCCAACATCATCGATCTTTTTTTTTTCGGTGGTGGGATTCACTTTTTTTTTCTTGTACAAGTAGTACTAGTGTCCCGCGCTTTCTTTTTGAACCACAGCAACAGCAGCAACAAACAACAGCTGCCTGACCGGTCATCATCTTGCACCATTGAAATCTTCGATTGCGGCATTGTCAAATCAACTGTCTCCCCAGGCAATCTTATCCCACTGAGCTATATAACTCTCCGTCCCTCGTGCGCGCCTCCGCCAACTGCTCCGTCTACTACCCCACTGTTCCATTCGTCAAGGTACCACCACTAGCAGTTTAGGACAGCAACTGGTATTCGTACTACTACGCAAGAAATTCTCTCGACATCTGCAACACACGATCACACCTGCTGCCTCTTCAACCTCCACAAAATCACTAGTTGGCAATAAATCGGTCTCGCATTGACTCAATTTCCCATTCTGGGAGGCCACCTGACCGGACTCCAGATCTGCTCGAACTGCCCGACTTAGACTTACTTCGTGTTCGTCCGCTGGTCACTTTTCCTCCCCTGCTTTACTTTTACCCCGCATACTTTTTCCTTCACCTTTTTTTACTTTTTAAAATCTACCCCCCCCTCTACTATATTCTCCTCCTCCTACCGCGGAGAATTATCTCTTGCACCCGCATTCACACTACATCCCCCCTCCCACTATAACTCATGACACAACAAAGAAAGACCATTGCCGTGGTGAACGCTACGGGTCGCCAGGCGGCGTCTCTGATCCGTGTCGCTTCGGCAGTGGGCCACCATGTTCGCGCTCAGATCCATTCGCTCAAGGGCCTCATCGCGGAGGAATTACAAACTCTGCCCAATGTCACTCTCTTCCAGGGTCCCCTTCTAGGCAACACAGAGCTGATGGACTCCCTGTTCCAAGGGGCCAATCTTGCGTTCATCAACACGACCTCCCAGTCTGGCGACGAAGTCGCGATCGGACGCGCCTTGGCCGATGCCGCCAAGCGAGCAGGAACCATTCAACACTACGTCTATAGCAGTATGCCCGACCACTCTGTGCATGGCCCATGGCCTCCGGTGCCCCTTTGGGCTCCCAAGTTCACCGTGGAGAATTACATTCGTCAACTCGGTCTGCCCTCGACTTTCGTCTACGCCGGAATCTACAACAACAACTTTACGAGTCTACCATACCCCCTTTTCCAGATGGAGCTGATGCAGGACGGAAGCTTCGAGTGGCACGCACCTTTCGACCCGGATATTCCTCTCCCCTGGCTGGATGCTGAGCATGATGTGGGACCGGCGCTGCTGCAGATCTTCAAGGATGGGCCCAAGAAGTGGAATGGTCATCGGTAGGTTTCCGGTCATTCATCGGAGGGTGACATATAGCTGATAGCTGATTTACCGCAGGATCGCCCTCACATTCGAGACGCTCTCCCCGAACCAGGTCTGTGCGGCATTTTCGCGCGCTCTCGGTCGCCCATGCCGCTACGTTCGCGTGCCCAAGGTCGAAGTCAAGGTCAACATCCCGCCCGGCTATCGGGAACAATTGGAAGCCATTGAGGTGGTGTTTGGACAGTGCGATGCACCCTACTTCCCGCAGCCCGAATTCTCCCGCCCTGCGGCTGGGTCACCGAAGGGCCTGGGCCCAGCCAATGGCAAAGGTGCGGGTGCGGGAATGATGCAGGGTCCCGGAGGGGTCATATCATTGCGTGTTACGGATGAGGCCCGGCACCTGTGGCAGGGCTGGCGAGACATGGAGGAATACGCGCGCGAGGTCTTCCCCGTGGAAGAGGAAGCGAACGGGCTGGACTGGATGTTGTGATGGCGCGATCTGACGTGCTGTGTTGCACTTCGGTGAGCGATGGGGAGGGCAGCCGCAAGGTCGATTCAGCGATGGGCGCGATTGGCTCGATAAAGAGGTTACATCGATTGTCTGAGCGCAAGCCGAAACCGGCCGGTTGTCCTGTCCCTCACTCCCACCGCTGCGTTCAGTGCTCTCTGGTTTTCCTTTCAATTTCTTTTTCTTTTCTGAGTTTTTCATTTCATGCATTACTGGCGAACTGGCCTGGGTCTTATCTTTGGGAGATGGAAAAATTATACCATAATGGGAAAGACGAAGACGCAGGAGTGGTTGTCATGATGGGGCCCATTTCATCTCATCTCATCTCACCGCGGAAAAAAGTTTCTATATTAATGGGTTGCTGGTTGAAACGCACGTTACGAATTTTGCAGGCATGATGATGGACATGTCGGATTGGAGGCCAATCCGCCAAAAGTTTATTTTGACTATTTGTTACGCCTTCTGTTTCTGTTTCTTTTTCTTTTTTTTTTTCTTTCACTTCTTCACTATGCATTTCAAGTGATCTGCATTTATGTGTTTGCCGATTATTCCCCTCGGGTGTGATGATCGCACCGGCGGCTGTTTGTTTGTTTGTTTGTTTGAGTATCCTGATGAAGGGATGTGATTTGATTGATTGATTGATTGACTGGCTGGATTGATACTCAAGACCCATGGTGACTTGGGTAGATAGCAAAGCTAATATTTGGAATGGACTAAGCTCATTCTCAGTCCGCCAGACATGCTACTTGTCGTTCTTCATTGCGGTCACTAACCCCCTTACTTGACTGATGCAATTTGAATTGCCAGCAAAAAATCACAGCTTCGATCGATCTCGAAATCCCCATCCATGGAGTATAAATAACAACAAGCAGCAGCACCACCACCAAACCCGCCTTGAATTAAACTACATACTAAACTATTACCCCGAACGAAGCTAACCCGCACCCCCAGCCTGTTTTTCGCCACCGATAAGCAGATCTCCCGGAAAAAGCAACGAGTCTTGCTGGGCTTAAAGTTGCTGGGGAAAACCCGCCCGAAGCGATCCCTGTCGTGGCGTGGGTTAGTCAGACTATAGTTTGATAAAGAGGTGGGCTGGAACATTCTCTTCTTGTGGAGATAGGTAGGTAGGTAGGTAAGTGTGTGGGTTGATGATAACGTTATTGACTTGCTACCACTACAGTGGGTAGATTTAATAATGTATGGTGTAAGTAAGATAAGTGTAGTGCAGATTTTGTGGCAGTTATCGCAGAATATGGGGTGAGTAGTAGTGTAAGCATCTGACCTGGTTAAACAGAAGAGTAGGTAGTATAATGTCTTGACATTGTTTGCTACTATTGATATGATGGTCACTTGTCAGTCAGTCTTTGTCAGTCTGAGGGGAGTACTGCTCCAGGACTCCGTAGGGGAAATGCAGTATTCGGAGACCTCCGTGCTACCTACTTATCATCGTCTATTACTCGAATTAAATGACATGCTGCCTGCCTGCACTTCACGACTTACTTTACGGATCATCCCACCATCCTTCCAATCCTTCTTTCCCGCTGATACTCGCTAATACGCCTTCCTTCCATGGCACTTACTTAACCAACTGATTAGTAGAATAACTAGTCATTTATTCTCCGGAATCATCAATAACCCCTTACTAATCCACTAACTACAAAGTAACTACTAACCCAATCCAGTTAAATTAACAGCTTAGTACCTTCCCGTGCAACCTACCAAAACCAGCCTAGCCGGCTAGCAAAGCATAATCAACAGCACAGCACAGCATAGTTACTAATCTCCTCTCCCCTGAACTAACTAATTACGGAGGAGAGCTAACTAAGTAAATTAACCAACTACGTAGGCAGGCAACTTCCGCCCGTCTCAGCCGCGCCCGCGCCCGCGCCCGCGCTGACTGACCATAGTTACTACTTACCTTAGTACTACTACGCGCAGTAACCAACCAACCAGTAAACTTTTTTGAAACGATCAGAAATTTTTTTTTTTCTTCCTACCTATATATAACATACTATACCCACTTACTTCCCATTTACTTTTGGGATACACAAAAAACTATTCATTAAATTGACTCTCTTTTTTGTTTTTGGATTAAATTCAATTGGAGAAAAAAATACAGCTCATCATCATGTCTGCTGAGGAACAACAAGCTAACACGTCGCTGTTGGAGCGCATTCAGCGCCCCGAGGTGAGCAAGGAGACGGCGAAGAAGATTTCTTTGATTGAGGAGCAGTTTGCTAGGGCGGAGGTGGAGCAGTGTATGTTCTTTATTCATTTTCTATTTCCTTTTATTTTTGGTTTTCTTTGGGGTTTGTTTGTTTGTTGGATTGATTGTTATTGTTTATTTGGCGATAGGATCTAATCTAACTAATGGGTATATAGTGCGCCAGTCTACTCTCCTGCTTCGTCCTCTGTTCGAAAAGCGCAGCCAGGTCATCGCCGAGCCGGATTTGCGCGACACCTTCTGGACTCGTGTCATGCTCAATGCGCCCGCCGAGGTCGAGGAATACATCACCATGACCGATGCCACGATTCTCGCTTCGACTCTTAAGAACCTGACCGTAGAGCGTTTCGAGATCGATGAGAAGGGCCAGGGCGAGCCCCGCAGCTTCCGCTTGACCTTTGAGTTCCGTACCGGCGATGAGAACCCTTACTTTGAGAACGAGAAGCTCGTCAAGACCTTCTACTGGCGCAAGCAGGTCATCACTACCCCCAAGGGTCACAAGCGCACTTGGGACGGTCTGGTCTCGGAGCCTGTCCGCATCAACTGGAAGAAGGACCAGGATCCTACCAAGGGTCTGCTGGACGCTGCTTGCGACCTTGCTGAGGCGGAGAAGAAGGGCGGAGACCGCAAGAAGCTGCCTGAGTTCACCAAGGTCCTGGAGAAGAAGGATGAGATTGAGGCTGCTGAGGACCAGGAGATGGGTGATGATGAGGATGAGCTCCCTGAGGATGGCCCCGGTGGTATGAGCTTCTTCGCTTTCTTCGGCTACCGTGGCAGCGATGTCACTGCTGAGCAGTCTGAGACTGCGACCAAGGAGGACAACGAGAGGTTTGAGAAGCTTCTCAAGGGCGAGCCTGTTGAGGGCGACAATGAGGAGGAGGATGATGACGAGGATGACGACATTGAGGATGAGTTCGATGACATTGAGGTCTTCCCTGGTGGTGAGGAGCTCGCTATTGCGATCGCTGAGGACCTCTGGCCCAACGCTCTGAAGTACTATGGTGAGTGATTTCCATATCCCGTAAGAAATCCAAGCTGACCTCCTTCCAGTCACGGATCAGGCCATCGAGGAGGTCGACTTTGATGACAGCGAGCTTGATATCTCAGGAGACGAGGAGGAGGACGAGAACGACCGTCCCCGCAAGAAGACCAAGGTCTAAAGATATCACCGTGTCTTGTCTTGAATAACGCAGTTGTAACCATATGTTTCCTTGTCTTAAAGAACAATGAGCAGGATGAGGAGGAGGACCAAAACGAATATGAGGACGGCAATGCAAAAGGATGACATTGTATCTAATTGATAATCAGCCAACGTTATATCTTCCGAAAAGGCACAATGTAAAAATGTCAAAGTGTAACCACTTACCCTCATTCTTCCGTATGATGTATTTCAGCCTTGACATGCCATTCTGCAACTTGCCGCCCACCCGGTCGGCCAACGTATCCACTTCATCTATCATGACCCCCTGTTCCTCCAACTCTCTCCCCATATCATCAGCCTGCTGTCGAAGGTTCCCCACCGTGCGAAACACCCCATCCAACTGCTCGTCTTGCTCGTGCATCAACTCCATCTGTCGTTGCTGCTCCATCGCAGCATAGTAATCATCTCCCTGATCCTCCGCCGACGGCGACAAGACATTATCAAAGTCAGCCGGGTTCGGCAGCGCACCAGTCGTGCCCTTCCCACCACTCGAAGCTGTAACTGTCCTCTGCAACTCCTCCCTCATCTTTTCGACCTCGGCACCGACATCATTAACGAGAATTCGTCGGCGCTGGACTTCTTCCAGTTCTAGACCGAATCGATATGGATCTTGCTCGATTGCACGCACACTCTCGACTAGATCGTCGAGGTCCGCGGTTAGATCGGTGAGGGTTGTCTCGAGCTCGGAGCGCGCTTGTTGGAGCTCTGGGTTATTGGGCGATTTGGCGAGGGAACGAATGCGGAGATAGGAGGAGAAGAGAGGTCGTGTGGATTGGAGGGTTGAGAGGACGTCGCTGTTGGCATTGGATTGGTGCTACGTCAGCTACCTGGCTTGATGGGTTGTAGATTGGATGGATCAATAAGGGGGGAGAGAAACTTACGCTTGGACTTGGAGGAAGGGGTCTGTGTGGTCCATGGTTGTTGGGTAGTTGGGTATATGCTAGGGGAAGATCATGAGATAGTTACAATGGGTCAAACAACGCTTCCAGAGATGCTTTGGTGGTTGGGAATAGCGACGATAGTGATGTTGATTGGGTTGAGAGGATCCGGAGCCGATTACTACGGAGGCCCGGGGTTGCGGGCGGTGAAGAAGGCGGCGTGGAGCCATATCGAAGATCTATCTAGACTGTCTCGATGGTCTCTTGTTTTACTCTGTAGTAAATAATGATGACATTCTTGTTTCTTCCAAGTTCATCCAGATAAGAGTAATATGACAGAATGATCCCAGCTCATCCAATAACTGTGGTGAAAACGCCCATGGTAAAAGCACGATGGAGACCGACGTGTCGCTGACTCCACATCTCCCTCAGGTATCGCTCTGCAGCACGATTAAACTCTCTTCCTCGGGCATCAATGAGTGCAGGCTTGACGCTCCAACTTCTGACTCGTCGCTTGCAGTCACAATCCTGGCAGCCTAGGTCGGGCACATTCTTCCAGGCTTTCCAGTAGTTGTCGAGCGGGTCTGAAAAATGGCACTTCCTAACACCGCAATCAGTAGCTTTTACATCAAGATCGCAGCAGTCGTTCTGAGGACTCAAGAACAGCTTCGCCAGTGACCGTGGCGGCTGTTTCAGGAGAAACCAGGATATGACGCTATATTCGTTCTTGGCGTCGCGGTGCCAGTCCTTCGGGCCGTGGCGGAGAAGCATGCGCTCCATTAGCTCGCGCAACATTCGCAGAGACGCGTGAAAATCGATCTCGGTCTGTTCGTCAAGCCATCCTCGGAACTCTAGCCGCCTGCGGCCAATATCGGCCTCCACATATCCCCACTTTAGGACCGTATAGACGTGGTTGGTGTACTCTTCAAATGACATCAACTGTTTCCTGTGCTGGGGAAGCTCATCATACTCGTCCAACATCTTGCCGAGCACGAAGAGACGTCCACTGACAACAGGGGTCAGTGGCTTCCTGCTGGGCTTCAGCCTTTCGGTGTCACGCGCAATGTCGGCCATGTGAAAGAGAACGTGTAACCCTCGTTCTAACCGGTTGGCAAGGCGTAACTCCGCTTCAAAGTTCATCTCTGGATTCCCGTCATCGCAGAAAGGTCCCCACACTGACGGTACAATATGTCGCGATAAGTCCTTGGCGATGTTGTGGCGCTGGAAGAACCTTACGAGGGAGTGCACAGTTAGTGGACTCTGCTCTCCCGTCCACGGGTTAAGGGTAAGAATGGGATCGAATTCCATTGCATGGAAGCGCATGAACCAGCCACAGATATGCGGCTCCAATATCTTGATGGTCTCGTATGTGGCGCGGTTCAACCGGCAGAGCGTCAAGATGGTGTTCACCTCGCCATTGATGATGATCTGAAAGAGCACATCGGCGACGAAGCCGAATGGAAGGGCTTCCCGCCTCGGAGATGAGGTCAACATCTGCTTGAGGAGGCGGATCAGTATAGGACGTCTCTTGCGCATTTGTGGAGGAGGAGGAGCTTGGCTGTGTATCGTCTTGTTCCGGAAGATCATCCCGACTTACCGTTGGGGCGGCACTTGGAATGTACCCTTTTGAGTGGTACAGGATCTAGAGGGCCCGGCGTGACATCGCCTTCTTTAATAACGGGGCCCGAGGGATTCGCTGTTTCTTTTTCTTGGCAGTAAGGGGAAATATTGCCGTTTGGCTGATATCAAGCGTAGACGGTGTGACGCGTTGGCAGATTATCAGTTGGGCGCTTGGCTGCAGTGGTGCATACCGGAGGGCTGAGTACGCAGGATGCAGAATGCAGCAACCGAATGACAGTAAGCTGACTGGTCACCTTTCTTATATAATACGTGGTACCATTTCTGGGGTGGACTGGGCTTGAAAGATGATGACAAGTCTTGACCACGTTTCAGGGTATCAGGCGATTTAGAGACTACGGGTGGAAGGGGATTGGAGGAGACAGACAGAGAGGCAGAAAGAGAGAGAGTAGAGACAGAGAAATGGGGTTGCCAGCACCAGCCCGACTTTGCTGTTTGCCTTGACACAAATACTGGATTCTCAAAAGGGTCCAAAGTCACACGTAGCACGATGAACAGGACGAACTAGTGTCTTTGCTGAGTGTCGCAGGAGACACATGGAGGGTCGATGTATGGTCAAGCATGCGATCAGCGGCTTTCCAGGACTCACTAGCCCTGATAGTTTCAATAGTGCCCTTTTGAGTGGTCGTCAGGGGTTCAACAGGGAGGGAGGACAGGAAGACACGCTAACGAGATAGTATTGCTGTCAGAATTGCAGGGACCAATAGATAGGTGAGAAAGAAGAGAAAGGAGATAGAGGAGGGTCAGGAAGTTCAATAAAGGTTGGTGGTGATGATTGATGAGTCGAGTTTGGATCCATCCGCTCTTTCTGCCCTCCTTCTCCATCTCCGCATCTCCCGACCCGGAGACTCCGTCCACCTTTAATGATGGAATAATGTTTGTTGACTGGCTGCTTTCATCGGTGGGTCCGACCACGGCTAAACCACATCCGCCTTTGCTCTATCGATCGCCCCTCGAAAAATTTCGGGGTCGTGTATATCGATAGCAAATCACCCCACCATCTCTCTCTCTCCGTCTCTCTTTCCTCCCCATTACTTTTCCTTGTTTGTTCTGTCTGTCTTTCCATCCCCTCCTTCCCGCATTGTCCTTTTCGCCCATTGGACTCTCCGTCAGACATCTTCACAATCCCTGAATCCGGTTCGGATGTCATCCTGCATATCCATCCCAGTCTAGCCCGATTTCGCTGCAATCGCACCTGACGCATGATTCCGTCGCAACCCCTCCCACTCGCCGAAGAGTGGACGGATCCAGATGCCTACGTCGAGGCCCTCCTATCCTTCGCCAATTCTTCCGCCATCTTCAGGCATCTTTGCGGCGGTGTACACATCCTCGATTTCCTGACCCGAGAACCTGACCTGTATACCTCGCTGTTGCCGGAACACTGGAGGACCTTTTTCGACCAGCATGATATTCAAGACATTCTGGACCTGCTTCTGCGGGATGACATCCGACCTCTGTTAGACCAGAGTCGGGAGGCTGCTGCGCGTGGCGGCGAGTCAACTGCACAGTGGCGTGGGGCGCCTCTGCCTCCCTTGGACCTATTGGAGTATATCCATCAGATCCGTCGACTGAGTCTGGGGCGGGATTTAACCCCCGCGCAGCCCGGAACGCCGACGATCCCGAGGAAGATCGCGGTTGGCATGAATGTCAAGAAGTATCACGAGGTCGCGCACTTTTCGAAATACGTCGATTCCCTCTGTGCTACGGTGGATGAACAACGGGGCGATCCGATCACACACATTGTCGATTTCGGTTCGGGCCAGAGCTACCTCGGACGGACGCTTGCGTGTGCTCCCTACAACAGACACATCGTTGCCATTGAGCGGAAGCATCAATTCATCAGCGGCGCGAAGGGGATGGATATCCATGCGAAGCTGCAGGAGAAGAAACGCGTCAACATGTACAATAAGAAACTGGTCAATTGCAAGACTTGTGCAGAACCGGATGCGCCTGCAGAGACCGATGCCGATCGTCAAGAGTCCGCCAATGTGAAGGCGGATGCTACAGAGGGCCCAAGCGATGCGGCAGGTGGTGAAGAGGATATGGCCATGATCAACGTCTTCCGTGATATCAGTCTCGCACCTGGCGAGATTGGGTTCGCTCCTTACCGCAATCTTCCGAAAACTGCCACCGAAGAGGAAGTCGATCCGGAGAAACCTCGAGGTAAAATGGACTACATTGAGCATGAGATCAAGGACGGTTACCTCGAGCCCATTATTAAAGACGTCATCGAGACTGAGCCTGTCGAAGGGGAGACTGAAGCTCAAGGCGGATCAAAGGATGCTAATGTCATGGTCATCTCTTTACATTCTTGTGGCAACCTTCTCCATCACGGAGTACGGTCTCTGACCCTGAATCCCTCCGTTAAAGCTATTGCTATGATCGGATGTTGCTACAATCTGGTCACTGAGAGACTGGGTCCTGCTACCTACAAGCTTCCCATTCTCCGGTCGATGCATCCCCGTCTGACAAAGGATGCCGTTGCATACGACCCTCATGGCTTCCCGATGTCGAAACGCTTCGAGGTTTACGAACATGAGAGTGGAACGGGCATGAAGCTCAACATCACCGCTCGCTCAATGTCCTTACAGGCCCCGTACAACTGGAGCAAGAAAGACAGCGAAGACTTCTTCACCCGCCACTTCTATCGGAGTCTGCTTCAACGCATGCTTGTGGATCGCAAGGTGGTTGCGAAGCCCAAGAACCCAGACAATTCAGACAATCTGTATGATGAATCCACCGAACCTGAAGATGCCGGGAACCCTCTGGTTGTAGGCTCCCTCCGGAAATCGGCTTTTGTCTCCTTCTCCGCGTATGCCAATGCTGCGGTGACGAAGCTGGGTCGCGACCCGAACTTCGGCGAGAAGGTCAAGGCCGGCATGGCAGATCTGACCGAGGAAGATTTCGATCGCTATGTGAAGGATTACTGGTATGCGAAAAAGAACCTGAGCGTGGTCTGGAGCTTGATGGCTTTCAGTGCTGCTCTGGTTGAGGCCATCATTGTCGTTGACAGATGGCAGTTCCTGCGGGAACACGACTCTGTGAAGGAGTGCTGGGTTGAGCCAGTGTTTGAGTACAAGGAGAGTCCGAGAAACTTGGCTGTCATTGGAATTAAGAAGTAAGCCAAGTTTGCCTCTGGTCCTCGAATGTTGCCTACGCTTCCGGAACTCCCTGATCTACAGATTAGCTGTGGCTGTCTAGTCTGCGGGTCTCCGGGTGGTGATTGAAGTTATCCGAACGATAAACACCTACCCGATACGGATCTACTAGTTATACCCTACCTGGAGGAGAGGAAAAGAAAGGAGAGGCCCACCGGCCTGATGCGAGAAATAGACATACTATAGACATAGCTGGGATTTGCGCCTAGCTGTGATGCGACCACGAGCAAAACGCATAGACGAATAGAATATATCTGCAGATCTATTATTTCTAGATTGGATGGTCGGGCATAGAACGAGTCAACTCAGCTGTACATATGTCGGATTCTACGGGCTCGCAGGTATCTGCAGGTGATTATGGCTTATGGCCTTCGAAGTTTCCCCCTAAAAGACTTCCTTACACCGATGTCATTCAAAGACCAAGTGTGCTCAAATGATCAAAGATAACGGCTAGTATAGCCATTGCCACTATCAGATATAAACCAACAACAAATATATACAAGGTTATCAATCTAAATCTAATGAAAAGATCATAAACTACGTCGAACCGAAGAAATATAACCACATCAAATCCACATCTAATCCAACCTCACATACTTAACATTCCTCCTCATAACCGTCTGTTTCTGTCGTCCATCATCAAAGAACAGCCAGCCCGAATTCCTAAACCCCCTACTCGTATACAGAGCCAGCCCAGCGTCAGTGGACACCAATGTAGCCGGGATACCCTCTTCCTCGGATCGATCGATTCCCCATTGCAGGAGTCTCTTTCCCACCCCTTTTCCCTGAGCCGTTGAGCTAACGGCCAGATTGCTGAGATACCACGACTCGCTCGGTTGACTAGCCTTGGCTGCCTCGAGCTCATGTCCGAAATGCCTCAGTCTGGACCAGGATAAGGATCGGCGTGGTGTGTCGAAACAGAATGTGTGTATGATCTGCAGATTGAGCAGGAATCTTTTGAGCCCTGGTTGGACACATGTAGCTATTAGTTTTAGAGCATAACATGACACACGCACACACACAGATAGAGAGAAATACACACACACCTTTTAAAACCCCACCCCCCTGCCAACTCTTCGCAGCCTCAGATGCCCCCCTCCGTTCCCAAACAGCAAACCCTACCACTTTCCCCGGTCGTCTCTCAACGCGAATACTAGTATCATCTTGATCTGGATCAGGGATCGAGGCAGCAAGGATATACTTCCCCTTGTCGAAGAACTCCTGCAGTAGAAGGTATTTCCATGCCACGACAAGATCTTCGGGATGATCGCGACCGCCAGGGTAGAACCAGTTCATCCCTGGATCATCGCGGAAGGCATCTGCTCCGATGTGGTATAGTGGTTCTAGGTCTTGTAAGGTGGTCACGCGATGTAGGGTGAGAGGGGGGGTCATGGTTTGGCTGGCGTGGTGGGTTGGATATACTATTTCTATAATTCAATTCAATAAAAGTAATCTAAATCGGAGATTATATATTCTTTTTCCCATCAATGCGAAATCTGCGGTTGAACTTCGTGTGTTTTAATACTATAGGCCGCTGGGAAGCCAAGCCCCGAGCACCGAGTTATGAAGCAAAGTAAGCATGAAGTTGTTGTTGTCCGAACCCCGAGGACGGCTCACGATCCAGACATGTTGACGGGTCCTGAGTTGTGGAGATTGTTTCAGAATAATCCTTTCATGAAATTTAAAGGATTTAAAGATAAGAGCTGGATGTTGTTGTACTCGAGAGTAGTGGTATTGAAGCCGTAGGCATCATAGGTACTACATACCTTCCCGTTCAAGTATATGGTAATTTACCCTTCCTACTAGGTCTTTCATAACATGTAGTATGTCTGTGTGGGTTCGATAATACCTCTACTGTATATAACAGCTGCGAACGCAATGTGAGGGCTACTCATGCAATTTGTTATCTATTATATGGGGGTATCTCGTGCGATAGTTACCCTTCAAATCAATGGATGGCATAAGAGCTTCTCTAGCGGGGATAAATATGTTGAAATCCCACTGTTTGGGGCGTCTTAGGTATAAGAGTGGCTACTTGTACTCTAGGTGACGACGGATAAGTGCGATGAGAATAGATAGAGTCAATATTCTATCATCGCCATGGAAGAAATTCAATTTCTGATATCAATCTTGGAAAAGAACTAGGAATGTCATATTGTTATATATTAGGTTACTTACATTTGCCATTTGGATTTTCAGAAGATCTCCGTAACATATCGCTCCTTTGGCAAAGGACCCAACATATTCTGCAACACGGCCTCGACACCCTTGGCCATGTTCGTCGAGCCGCAGACATAGATTATAGCATTCTGTGCCCAAAGAGACAAGATAGCTTGACCTTCTGTCACCAGTCGATGTTGCACATATCGACATCCTTTAGCTATGTCGAACTCCGGGGTTTTACTATATGCTCTCCGAACCTCAACCACACCCGCAGCTTCATACTCGGATAGTTCTTCATGGTAAAGGTCATCCAAGGAGCGCCCACGGCAGCCAAAGAACAGAAATGCCATCGCGAGTGGTTTATTCTGCTGTTTCAAGACCATGCGGTCTTGTATAAAGCTAAGGAAAGGGGCCAGACCGCTACCCGCGCAGATCATTATGATAGGTGTGCTGGAAGGGTTCTTCGGAAGATGGAAAGACTCCTTGGCTGGTCGTGGAGAGAAGTAAAAAATAGACCCCGATGTGAGCGACGCGAGGTAGTTCGATGCGACGCCCAGATGCTGTCCACTGCCGCGCCATGCTGGCTCGTTGATCACGGAGAAGGTGAGCGAGCTGTGGGATGGTTTGAACGCGGGAGCCATGGACAAGGAATAGGTCCGGACGCGGAGAGCTGGGAGCATGGAGATGAAAGCAGCGATAGGAAGGGAGATAGAGGGGAACTGTTCGAGGAGATCCAACACCGAGACGCGTTTGTCCCGGACTATGAATTCGTATGAATCATACAGGCGGTTCAATTCTTGTTTTACTGTGTCTGATTGTGTGGCTGCGATGAGTGATTTGAGGTTCTGGAATTTCCACAATTAGCCAAGTGTTTCGAGTTAGAGGAACGTGCTTGTATGGACTTACATTCCGCGTTGCTGGTTGGCATAGCTCTACGTACGAGCTGAATAGCTCGGATGCCGACACGGGTGTGGCCTGGGGAAGACCAAGTGTGTTGAATGAATTGACTGTGATGTTGTAATCCGGTGCGAGGTTGAACTGCGCCAGGACTCGCGAGACTGTGCTGGGTGGATTGACTGGGAGAATATTGAGATGATCACCTGGTCGCAAGCTGAGGTCGCCCTGGAAGCAAAATTCCAGATGTCGCTTCTCCGGGGTGTCGGGGCTAGTTAAGACTCGGACAGCAGTCACTTTTGCCTCTATGAGACCCTTGTGTAGGTCCACCCTCCTGGGTTTACTGAGGCTGAACTGTATCTGGTGGGGGTTGAGCGGATCGAAGTCGGTGCTGTTGGATGGGAGGAAGTTCTCCCTCAGTGCGGGCAGCAGACTTGTTTCTTCCCAAGCTTCCAGATCCGAGAAGAGATCACTGACAGCCGCGTTAGCTGCACCTCGTGGCGCAAGGCGTGTGGCGCCGGCCTTGTACATCAGGTCATCAATCAAGATGGGGATGCGATAGAAAGTTTGAGTCCAGTCATGATGGCCACAGCCGAATACAGCGTAAGATATACCCTGGAGAGACAGAACATTGCCAGTTTCGAGCCAGGCGACAAACTTCTTCGCATCATCTGTGGGCTGCCCATCGTACGTGGTTGTTAGAATGATGACTGGCTGATCTCTCGGTAGGTTGTCGACGGCATTATCTAGCGGAGCCAGCTTCTGGGTAGTATAACCGCGGGACATCATATTCGATGCTAACTGGTGGGCGAGAGCTTTGCATGTTCCGCTGTTAGAGCCGTAGAAGAAGGAAACCGGCTGCCCTCTTGCTGGTGTGTGGTCTCTGCGGGCCTCGGCGGGATGATTTGACGACTCTCCTGAGCTCCCATCCCTTGCCACCAACATGCTACGTCGAGATAGCCCAGTGGCAGTCTGGCCGCGGCGCAGTGTGGCACGGATCCGAAATCCATCTGGCTTAATGGTGAGAGTCTCTTTGATGCGCAGCTGGTAGGACGGGTCATCTGGCACCAAATCAAACGTTTGTAGAATCATGGCAACCACGAGTTGGGCTTCTTGCCAAGCAAAAGCCCTGCCAATGCAGCCTCGTTCACCATTACCAAACGGTTTCCAAGAGTTGGGAGGCAGCTTAGAGAAATTCTCTGCCAACATACGTTCAGGGCGGAACTCGTCTGCGTCGGGTCCGAAGACACTCTGATCTCGTAGACAGGCAGGCAGTAGGACATTGACGGGTTGACCGGCATTGATCATCCATCTCCCGCCCAGAACCTCCGTCTTCTTCGGAGTGACGGTGAAGCCAGGGGCAATAGGCATCAAGCGCAAACTCTCTTTTAATATGGCATCGATATACGGAAGCTCTGCGAGGTGTTGCGCAGAGATCTGGGCCAGGCCGACAGTCTCGTCGACTTCTTCCTGGGCCTTCTTCAAGATGTGGGGGTGTTGGATCAAAAAATAGAACGTGAACGAGAGCAGGCCGGAAGTTGTTTCGTGGCCAGCAATCAAAAAGGTGATGACATTGTCGATGATTGAGTCATCACTCATGCCTTCTCCAGTGACTGGGTCCCTCCCGTTCAAGAGCGTGTTCAGGATGTCATCAACTGGATTTTTGTTCTTTCTGCGCTCCTGGATGATGCCGCGAGCCATGGTCCTCATCGCCTCGATGTTCTTATGCATGCGCCGCTGTGCCGAAACACGAATTGAATTTGCAATCCCGGGAAGATTAGCCTGGATATCGGCTTCCCTCAGGACGTACAGCATGGATTGAACAAATGGGTGCATGGTCTCGTTGTTGTAGAAGCTGTTCAGCCGGAAACCCATCGTGCAGAGGGCAATAGTGTCTAGAGTGAGGCGTGTGAAGTCTTCGGTGATATTGATACTGGTTGAACCTCCTTGGCGAGCCCTGCATCGACCCAGAAATTGAGCACATTCGTTAGTTTATTATCTAGTTACTTGAACTTTGAATCCAGAGATACCTACCACTTCAAACACAATTGTTGCGCTACGTCGCTCATATCGTCGAGCATGTTCCGGATACGTAGGGGTCCAAAGGCAGGCACCAGAATCCGATGAGCGATCCCCCAGCCGCGCTCTCCATGGTAGGCTGTGAAGAGGCCATCGTGGGCCAGCAATCGTAAGATCTCGAGGCCGGTCACCACGGCCTTGTGGAAGCGCGATTCGTCACAGAGCTCATCTACTAGGGCCTGGCTAGTCGCGAAGATCTGCTTTTCACCGTTGATAGTGATTTGAAAGAGGGGTCCTAGAAGAAATCGCCAGATTAGAGGGCTTCCCTATCATACGGAGCACATAGACGATGGGAAATAGAAATACCGAATTTCTCTGCGAATGCGATAATGGATTGCAGACCATGTTCAGGGTCGATGTCAAACAAATTTCCCACAACCGGCAGGGCTGAAGAGACGAACTGTCAGTAAGATATTGAGGATATAAAGAGTGGCCTTGCGTGACTGAGCCGACAATAAGTTTTTAGTACTTACGTTTGGGTCCGGGAATGCGCTCGGCGTCTTTCATGGCTTCCTATTACAGATTTATCTGTCCGGATGCAATGTATCAACGTGATGAATGCAAAGATGAAGTATCATTCTCTTCTTTGTCTGCTTCATGGTAATATAGCCTTCCTCGCCACAAGTATGATATGCCATAAATGTTGGGTTGGCTTGTAGTCTCCCGTCCGCGGACCCCGAAAGGTAGTAGATGGTACTTCTCGGTGTTCGGTGTTCGGTGTTCGGTGGTGCTGTGAAACTGACTTCCTTGGGATCATCATGATATTAGTGTTCATGGCTATATTGTAGTCAAGTCGTTTGCCACAGGGCGCCAGGTACACCCTGACCTAATAATCCATTTGTTGCTTGCTATAGGGACTGCTCTCCGCATATCACTCGCCTGGGTTCAGCCCTCGGCAACGCATCAACGCATAGGGTCTCTATGACCATACATCGAGTTTAAGTTGGTAAACCGATGCCTGGCACTACTTCATCGCATAAGTATTCCAAGCCAGTTAAACTGCATAGGCGTGATTGATTTAAATGGCGAGGTAATAAAAAGATACGTAGAAAATTGGCGGTAGGAAACCAGAACGCCTAACCCCTTTGACCTCATAGCCTCCTTCTCCTCATGTGCCCCCTTTTTGACTCCACCTCTATCTAGGAACATTTCTATGCATATTCATCATCGTGAGAATGAAAACTATCGACCTTCTGACATGATACAGTCTACCACCCGTGTCGTCCTACCGTCGCAGCCCAAGCAGTATTGTCTAGAGTGCACTAAGGTGCTTTCTCCCTCAAATTGAGCCGAAACTTCTGAGTTGTACGGCCTATCCATCTGCAGCTGTTGGGTCAGTCGCACCCCGTCCCAATAATGCCGCTCACGCCGTGATTCTACCCTGATACAGATCACCATTACCATAGCCCAGATCCCTGCCCAAATAGCAGGGACTGACCAGCCAAGCTGCAGTATCACTCACATAACCTCAGCCTCATGTCTCACAATCAAGTTCGGAGGACGATTACGTACCGTGTAAGCCAGCTCATGGTCAGCAATCACGATCCCAGCTAACGTTCCCCCGGCCACCAGCATTTGAGGAACCATCCACAGTATCGTCAATCGATGTAGCATGTTACGGAATGGAGGACTCGCATTGTAGCGTTGATCTAAACGGTCCCGGAATTCTGTTCCCCCATTTCCATCGACCGCGATTATGTCTTCGATGAGTGGATAGAGAGCGGGCCGCATTGGGTCGCCTTTCGCGATAGAGGAGATGCGGAATGGAACAGGTATCTTCAAAACGTGCATGAACTCGAAGATTAACATCTCGATAGCAAAAGTAAAGAAGAGCGAAGGCACAGGCATAGCCAGCATGCGTATCCAGGGGGGATCGGGGATGGTTCCCAGAACGAGTTCGGCAATAATAATGACCCAGGAGACGAGGATATTCCAGTGGGTGAAATCGAACTAGGAGGACTCAGTTAGATTTACTCGCAACTAGACAGAGTGCGGAGTGGAGCGATAGGTTGAGGTATTATTCACATAGTAGCGGCCTGCGTTGCGAACGCGAACCTTGGATTCCTTTCGCCACAGACTCCACGATCTCTGTAATGTTTCCGTAACAAAAGTGCCGAACAGGGTCAGGGTTAGGATATTAAAAACTGCCAGGCAGAAAAGTTACTTAGATGCTGAAGTTGCAAAGTCTGGAGGTCATCATACTGGTCGTGGTGGACAAAGTCGTGCATCGGGTCAGAAGATAGTAGAGCCCGATGGGAAGGGCGACTGAGTCCATGAATACCAGGAACCAAAATATCAGAATTCGGAGTTTCCTCTTCTCTAGACTGTAATTTAGGGACAAAGATCCTGGGTATTGTCCAATATCAGCGGACATCTTAATTGCAGTTTATAGAGGACGAAGGTGAGGGAAAAGATACCACAAAAACAAAAGCAGAGAACCCTATGTCTCGATAGCTCTTCAGGGAGGCATGCATCCATTATTTGCTCCGGTGCCCAGAGGATCTGCCTTTGCCGCGTCATACTTTGAAACAATGACGACCTAGACTAGATTTCGCTCAACGATATGTTCGGAGTGGCTTGGATGTACCAGCAGAGTGTGATCTTTTCGAGTTCCCCCGAGCACCGAGATCCCTCTGGCTCCAGTCCCGAAGACCGAAAGCCCTAACTACCAGATGATACGGAGAGAAATACAGTCCAGGCAACAGTAATCAGCAGAGACATCGAGGTAGTAATTCTAATCAAATTTACTGCTAACTAACAAATGTGAAGAAATATTGTGAACAGAATATAAAGAGAACAGAAAGTAAAGCAAGCGATCTAAGTTTCAGAGATTTCTTCGCATATACACCGAGATCTTTTCGACAGCATAATACCATAACCAAGGGCTCACTCCAGCGGGTCGGCACCATGAAATCCAGGTTTCCTTTGGCCCGCACGCCCGATGGAGACGAAGAAAGGCAACAACAAACAGTATACAGCAATGCGGACCAAGCAATTCGCAGATTGGCAAGCCGTTTCTCAGAGAGTACCCTGGCCATGGGAGTAGACGAGACAGACAGCAACATTTTCTATCCTCCCCGTGACTCGAAACTTGACCCTCGGTGCTCCAACTTCGACACACGCGCTTGGATAGAAGCTCTTGTCGAATATGAGAATGGCAATCTGGAATCAGGACGACGCCGGAGGTCCGGTGTATCTTTTCGCAATCTCAACGTGTATGGCTTCGGCAAGTACACAGACTATCAGAAGAGCGTGGGAAACAGCATCCTATCGCTGATAACACCGAGACGCAAACACCGGATTGATATTCTTCATGACTTGGAGGGGCTAGTCAACACCGGCGAGATGCTTTTGGTCCTTGGACCTCCGGGCTCCGGTTGCTCAACGTTACTAAAAACAATTTCTGGCCATATGAAAGGATTATTTTTGGGCGACAAGGTCAGGATGAATTATCGAGGTATGTGTGGTAGCGTTCCGGTTTATTTTAGCTAAGAGTCTCGGATTCTTCTGACCTGGTTACTCACTGTCATGCCTCAGGCGTTTCCAACAAAGAAATGCATAACTACTTCCGCGGTGAGGCTATCTATGTCGGTGAGAATGATGTGCATTTTCCAATGTTGTCAGTGGGAGACACGCTTTCCTTTGCAGCTCATGCCAGAGCACCGCGAGAATTGCCACCTGGGCTGCAGGTACAAGAATATTCCATGCTTCTGCGGGATGTGATCATGGCCATATTCGGTATCTCGCATACAGCGAACACTGTCGTTGGGAATGACTTCATCCGGGGGGTAAGCGGAGGAGAGCGAAAACGCGTGAGCATTGCGGAAGCGGCGCTCAGTGATGCTGCGTTGCAATGCTGGGACAACAGCACCCGTGGCTTGGACAGTGCTAATGCCGTCGAATTCTGCCGAACACTTCGTACGGCCACAGAACTTCTACAGTCGTCTGTCCTGGTCTCTCTATACCAAGCGCCCCAGGAGGCATATGATGTAGGCATTCCTCTCCTCAGAACTTGTTTTTCTTCCTCTCTTCGAAAACCTCTGTGGCTCACCATAACACCGCGCGCAAGCTTTTCAACAATGTCATGCTCCTATATGAAGGGCGGCAGATATATTTCGGACCGACATCTGAAGCACGCGCGTATTTTGAAGAGTTAGGTTTTGAGTGTAAGGTCCCATGGCACTCATATTTGTTGTTTCTAACGGGAAGAATCTGCAGGCCCCGAACAACAGACGACACCGGATTTTCTCACCTCAATGACCAGTCCCAAGGAACGGCGTGTGCGACCAGGGTTCGCATACAAAGTACCTGTCACGGCAACGGACTTTGAGACAATATGGAAAAAAAGTCAGCAGCGCCAGCAACCGATGAGCCATATTGAGGTGTACGAGAAGAAATTCAGTCTCGGGGGCGATAGTCGAGATGAGTTCGTGGCCTCCCGTCAGGCCCAACAGGCGAGCAGCCAGAGAATGAAATCTCCATATACATTGTCGTATATGCAACAGACAACATTATGCCTTTGGCGTGGCTGGAAGCGTCTGCTTGCCGATCCCTCCTTGACGTATATCCAGCTTGGGGGCAATACCGTCATGGCTCTGGTCTTGGGAAGCGTCTTCTTCAATATGAAAGACGACACGAATAGCTTTTATGGCAGAGGAGGATTGATCTTCTTTGCACTGCTTCTAAGTGCATTTGCTAGCGTCTTAGAGGTAAATATGTGTTGATATTTGATAGATTGGCCTACTCCATGAACGCCCGACACTAACCATGCCCAGATTCTGACGCTGTACGAGCAACGGCCGGTGGTGGAGAAACACAAGCAATTTGCTCTCTACCACCCATCTGCAGAGGCTGTGGCCAGCATGCTCACTGACATTCCGTATAAAGTGCTCAACACGCTGGTCTTCAATCTAACATTATATCTGATGGCTAACCTGCGACGAGAGGCCGGGGCTGTTTTCTTTTTCCTCTTCGTTGCTTTTCTCAGCACGATGGTGACATCCGGCTTATTTCGGACGATTGCATCGGTCTCGCGTACCATGTCGCAGGCAATGGTACCCGCTGCCTTACTAGTTTTAGGTCTGATCATGTACACTGGCTTCACAATGCCAACCATGTATATGCCCGGATGGTCACGGTGGATGGCTTATGTTAATCCGCTCAGTTACGCCTTCGAATCTTTAATGATCAATGAATTCCACAACCGTGAATTCTCCTGCTCAATCGTTGTCCCCTCAGGGCCAGACTACCATGCTGCCGGTGTCCACAACCAAGCTTGTGCAGAGGTTGGAAACACGATCGGCTCAACTACAATTCAGGGAGACATATATATCAACGACAAATTCGATTACAACCAATCCAACAAGTGGAGGTAAACTGCTCCAATTATCACCCGGAAGCTAGATCGCTTTAATAGGAGAATGTGGCTGACGTCTTACAGGAATGTGGGGGTTTTGATTGCATTTTGGTTCATCTTCACGACCGCATACCTGGTGGCGACTGAGGTGCTCAGTATGGCTAAGAGTAGGGGTGAAGTACTCATCTTTCGCCGTAGCCATCTTGTCAAGAAGAAGTCTACGTGGCGCATGGCGGTTGGTGACGAAGAAGCGCTCCGGCCACCCGGGATCAAGATGGTGCAGTTAGACGGCATCCAAAGCACGGACACTCTGCCTGCTAAAAGCCACATTTTCCACTGGCAAGACGTATGCTACGATATCAAGAATAAGAGAGAGGTTCGGCGGATCCTGGACCATGTCGACGGATGGGTTCAACCTGGAACTTTGACTGCCTTGATGGTATGTAAATTGATCTCACTAATAATACCAGTGCCTGGAAAACCCTAACCAAGATCAATCCTAGGGTGTTTCTGGTGCCGGAAAAACGACCCTACTTAACGTCCTTGCCAAACGGGTTACTACTGGGGTCGTTACGGGCGACATGCTCGTCAACGGTGCGCAAAGTGATACTTCCTTCCAGCGCAAAACAGGCTATGTGCAGCAGCAAGATGTACATCTCTCAACATGCAGTGTGCGAGAGTCACTTGAATTTAGTGCACTCCTCCGGCAGCCTTCTGACGTGCCACGGGAGGATAAGCTCGCCCATGTGGAGGAAGTGATCAGGCTCCTTGAGATGGAAGAGTATGCGGACGCCATTGTTGGTATCCCCGGTGAAGGGCTGAACATCGAACAGCGCAGACGTCTTACTATTGCTATTGAATTGGCTGCAAAGCCTGAATTGCTTCTTTTCTTGGATGAACCGACCTCTGGACTGGACTCACAGACATCGTGGACTATTTGCCAGCTCCTGAAACGACTTGCACATAGTGGCCAGGCCATCCTGTGCACCATTCACCAGCCGTCAGCTATCTTGTTCCAGCAGTTTGACAATCTGCTGCTTCTAGCAAAAGGCGGCAAAACTGTGTACTTTGGAGGTTCGTCCCTCCGCGCCTACAGACAAGCATGTGCTAACGGTAGAAATCATTATTCTTGCCAGAAATTGGGCAGAATTCGGCTACCCTCATCCGATACTTGGAGACCAACGGAGGAACACAGTGTCCTCCAGGCGCCAATCCAGCTGAATGGATGTTGGAAGAGATCGGCGCCGCACCAGGATCAGATACCACTGTCGATTGGCCGAGGGTCTGGCGAGACTCGCCTGAGCACCAGTCTGTTCGAGCGAAATTGCAAAAGCTCCGAGAATCTAGGACTACCATAGGCGTAACACCTCATATGCACACGTTGAGACAGCCAAGCAATAGGGCTTATGCTTCGTCTTTTCTGCAGCAGTGGTGGCTCGTTCAGAAACGTATCGCAGCCCAATACTGGCGAAGTCCGTCGTATATATATTCCAAAGTCTGCCTCACCGTGGGATCGGTAAGTACTTTCACTAAGCAAGGCTGTCTTACACACTATCTGCTCGTGCAGTTTAACTGAAAATCTCCAGAGTTTGTTCATTGGCTTCAGCTTTTACAACACTCCGAACACCATCCAGGGGCTTCAGAACCAGATGTACGCAGTGATGATGTTATTGAGCATGTTCGGGCAACTCAGCGAGCAGATTATGCCTCAGTTCATCGATCAGCGAGATGTTTATGAGGCGCGTGAGAGGCCCTCCAAAATGTATGACTGGAAAGGTAGGGCACGTAGTGTGTTTCAATACAAACAGGCTAGGCTCACACCCACCGACTGGGCTAACTTATGACACAGTCTTGATGCTGAGCAACCTCGCGATTGAGATTTTCTGGAACACGTTGATGGCAGTGGTGGCCTACTTTTCCTGGTACTATCCTATCGGACTGTATCAGAACGCTACCTCCACCCACGAAGTCGCACCGCGCGGCTGCCTAATGTTCCTGTTCATCTGGGCCTTCATGATGTTCACTAGTACCTTTACGCACACCCTTATCGCTGGGATGGACAGTGCCGATTCTGCTAGCAGTGTTGGGAATATATGCTACATGCTTTGCATGACGTTCTGTGGGTAAGTGGATTTAATATTTCTTGCCTCCTGCCCCTGTTTTAGACACTATATGAGCATTATTTGCTCCTTGTGATAACCTCACTCAACTTACCACTATAACGAAAACAGTATCCTCGTCAAAAAGTCCTCGTTACCCGGCTTCTGGATATTCATGTACTATGTCTCTCCGTTTACCTGGCTCGCTTCAGGTCTTCTTTCGACCGGTGTAGCGAACGCGGAGATCGAATGCGCACCTAATGAATATGTTAGGTTTCTACCGCCAGCAGGTCAGTCATGTGGCTCGTACATGGCATCTTATATCTCGTTGTCCGGCGGATACTTGGTCGACCCACATAACACCGAGCATTGCAAGTTTTGTCCGTTGAGCAACACGAATGATTATCTCTCTACAGTCAATATTCGCTTCGAGGATCGCTGGAGGAATTTCGCCCTTGTTCTGGTCTATATTGTGTTTAATGCCGTGGCGGCTTTAGCTGTGTATAAGCTAGTTCGCGTGCCAAGAAAGAGCAAGGGTTGACATTACTGTCATGGAGAACATACACAAAACCCTATTGGCATCCGTGCTTGGACATACTGTGCTGAATAGTGCATTTCAACGGTGGAATGTAGGAAAGGCTAGCCATCAATCTGTTTCAAATGTTAACAGTAATCGAAACATATGTATCTTAATAACTCAGCCAATCAATAAATCATGCAATTGATACTCCTAGGCATAGTAGCCACCTTCATTCCTGACTATGTGTTCTAACAAGCCACTATCAGCTGGTATTGGAACCCCTGCACCACTACTTGACATCCGTGAAATGAGTTACCTGAACATACATATCTGTCAAACTGGAATGAAGAAGGATCTGATAGGACTAGCAAAGGAAATAGTGATGGTGAACAGAAGGAGAGAGATGAAGCCGAATAGAGCCACGCAGCTATCCTATCTGAAAGGTGGTGCAGACGAGTGTTTGTATGCTAGCTACCCTCATCAAACCTATAGTGCTTTGAGTACTTGAAAGTCAAGGCGATAGCCAAAACCTAATTATAGATGTTTGAGTGTGGGTTATTATGCGTTCTACTCTAGATGCATTTGCGACATTCCTCGTCGAGCTTGTGCAGAGTTGAACTTAACACAGGGCTGTAACAGCTGATCCTAATATTGCGCGCTTCTGCACATCTCATTAACCGACGAGTGGTAGCAATTTTCGAGTGAGACCGGTCATCCTTTTATTCCAGCTGAAGATAAATATTATTATTTTTTGTTGAGACATTCACTGCAGCCAGGCAGCTGTCAGCTGATCCTTCGCCTCTTCTTCCAGCGTGGTCTCTGACCACCATCTCTTCCAACCAACCAACCAACCACCAACCATCTTCTTGAGATCTAGATAGATCAAATCCATATATCTTTGACCCTTCGTCTTGACATTTTTTTTTTTTTTTTTGGTTATTTCATGTAAAAGCAGGCTCGTTCAGCTTCAAGGGGAGACCAACTATGTGCGAGCTGATTCCGTGGTTCTTTTGGTAGATGGAATTGCAAACGGCATGGGCGATCAATTAGCATTGGGCAGGTGGAGTGAAACTTCCGAAGGAACCCTAGTGTTGTGGCGCAGTGTGTCTCGCCGAAGACCGAGACTTTATTTTAAGGAAACCCAACACCGAATCCCTTCCTCTTCTCTCCTTGTCACCCCGAGATTATGATGCCAGATACGATAGTATGATGTCCGAGCAATTTACCCAGGGCCGAGCGCCTTCCAGTTTGCGGAAATTTACATCGCCCGAAATGGCGACCGATCAGAAAAAGGGCCGATTGACCGAGGCGAAGACCTGCAAAGCCTGTGACCAGTGCAGGAACCGGAAAGTTCGCTGCATCAGTACGTTGTCCTCCGGGCCCTCTTGCTCTGGGGAACAAGCGGAAGATAATAATATCGATTCTAGTGGATTCCCAGCAACGCTCGAGATGCATCCACTGTATTGTATGATGTTCATTGACCATTCAAGCGAATATCTTTATTGGTCCGATGGTCCTAATAGGGGTTATCGATCTAGAAACGCAACGAGACCTGTCATTTCACCCAGACCAAACGTAAGCTGAGATCAAAAGCACCGCAGACCAGCAGTATGTATTCGCCAGTACTATTTCTCGTCTCTTGCACATGCATAATCTGGGCGCTAAAAGATCAAGGGAATCATACAACCAGTCGACACCACATACCGCTCGTCAACTCCTGGGCTGAAAAAGCCTGCATTCAGCCGACTCTTTCATCCCTGTTTCTGGACCAGATGTTGGAAAATAAGGGTCGCAGTAGCATACTGAGGGATAATTTTGCTTTGCTAAGGGTCAGTTACAGAGTACCATCTCTATAGAGTTGAACTGACTATTATTCCCAGGCGTCCGATCATGATGGTATGCTGCCGCTGTATTTTATATTTCATTCACGGCCTCTCTGAATCTCTTTCTTGAAGTGACTAGTTCCAGCCTTGCCTTCTTCACGGAGCGCCGAATTAACTCTCTGTCGCACCGGTTGGGCAATGACCGACTCAGGGAGCTGGTTGAGACCATCGAATCCGTCATCCGATCGCGACTTCTTGCCGAGGGTCCATCCTCGATTTCACTCATTACCTTTGGAAAGCCGTCTGATACAGAGGACGTTTCGCTGGAAAATGTCAGGCTCTACATCAATAGTGTGTTTTTCCTTTCTCGTTTGGTCTTCCTCGGTGTCTTTCCACGTATACCCCAATTTAGCCTTCTCTTCCTTCATTAACAGATTGGTGCCTCAACTGCACAGCTTACTTCCATCAACTACATCCGATTTACCCTTTTCTCGATCGTCAAAAGTTTGAGGATAAAGTGTTCGGGCCCAACCTGTCTGAAACTCTGGCATCTAGCTGTGCTTTCTCGGCTCTGTATCACACAATATTGGCTCTAGGATGCCGGTACCATGAAGGCGGGGCCTTTGACCCAGGTAATGGCAGGGCGTGGAAGCTTTTCCAGGTTTCTTTGGGCCTCGTGTCGGATATATTGATTCCCAGGGAGGCCTTAATGAGTCTTCAAGTACGTCAATATTGTGGCAATAGAGTGGACTTGACTGATAAGATTGAAATAGGCTTTGGTCGCCATGGTAAGGCGATGTCACTGAGATGAGAAATACCCCCGCGCCGAAAGAGGACAATTGATATGAAAGACCTGGGAGTAACTAATTCATTGATTTAATCTATCTAGTCAATCTTCGCCATGACGACTTGCTGTCTTCAGATAGACGAAGTCTTGCTGATGGAAGCTGCCCGAATGGCTCAAAGCCTTGGATACCATCGAGCACTGAGCAACGGGGACCAACGGTACAAAGACACCTGTCATAGGACCTTCTGGGTAATCTACTACATGGAGAAGGGAATGTGCTTTCAGAACCACAAAGGCTCGGTACGTGACCAAAAGTTATACTAACAAACTCTTGGCTTCATTTAGGGTCAGGCGGTGTGAGCATCGACTGATCTCATACTAGATGATTCCCGATCATGATATCGGCTGTCCTGTCCCCGATGTCCCAGAATCCGTCTTTGAAGGGCATAACTGGTTCTTATCGGCCATCAGCTTCGGGCGAATTCTTTCACTTGCATATACCTCCCTCTTTTCGGTGAGTGCTGCAATCCAACCTCCGGAGTCATATTATGCCGCCATCCAGAATATTGAAGCTCGGTTGGAGCGATGGCGATCGGCACTACCAGAGCAATACCGTCCTGGTATGCTGTCTCAGTCTCATAAGCCGCACGTGGTCCCCTATTTTTCATCTTCCTTCCATCAGCCGAGTTTTAAGATGGTTGTACTCCAAACCAAGTTCTCGTACTATGGTTTGATCATCGCCCTGGCAAGACTTGAGATTTATATAGGTCGACAAAATCAGTCTCCTTCGCAGGAGAAGGCCAGACGGCTGCTGATGGATACAGCAAGAGCCGTTGTGGAGGAAAGTAAGAATATCGACATAGCTGCCTATACGCCGACCTTGTGAGCAAGAACACCTCTTTTCAGGCTGAGTCAAGTGATTTCAACGTGGTCGCTGTGCGAAAGGCTAACTTCTGAGACAGCATTCTGGCCATTCTACCACTTGGAGCATTATTCATTCTATTTGACTTTGTCATCCACAACCCGATGCATCCGGAAACCCTCAATAATCTCTCACTGCTGGATGTCGCAGCTGGGCATTTTAGTCTACTGGAGTACAAGTCTGGGGGTTTTGTGCCCGCTTCACTTCTGACCGAATTCGCTCACATCGCAAGACAGTATATCAAGGATTATGGCAGAAACCAACCACAGCACCAGCAACAAGAAGAGGCAGAGATGCAGGAAAGGGAAGATGAGGAAAAAGGTGCAGAACCGTGCGGAATAGGCTCCTCTAACGTTGAATCTACATTAGCTTTCGAGGCAAGTCTTGAGTATCGGGATTTTTATTCTAGTTTCTTTTCTAATCTTAGCTAGGATTCTGAGCAGTTGGCTCAAACGAACAACCCCAGCAGTATCAATGATGTCTGCTTGCAAGATGACATTATGGAATTTTGGGAACCAAGTAACTATCTTCACTACCCTGTGACGGCGGACACCACGGTGCATGGCAGCATGCCCGAGAACATGATGGCGGCATCCTTCAATATACAAAGCTTGTTTGGTTTTGTAGTTCCAGAATTCGGACATGATCTCTGAATACGAACTATCGAGAAACGTCTAGGGAACAAAACTTGTCCCATATTGGCCACCACTGTTGTTCGCCTTCCTCCCACCGGCTCTTCGCCTGCCATTTGAGAGATCAGGGGAACTACTCTTACAGCAGCAGGAATCGGCTGGTGGCTTGAAACTATCGAAACATTATAATCAATAAACATTTAGAGATCCCACTCCTGCAATAGGGGTTTGGCAATTTTTCTCCCACGACCCATTCATCTGCGGGATCCATCTATACGAATACGAACGGAGGACTGCCCTGCTTTCGACTCTCTTTGGAAGTAGATAAGAGCTTTTATGTAGAATTTACGATGAAGGCAAAGCAATTCAGCAGGTAATCTAACTTGATGATTTGCACCTGTGTGTGCTTCTTTACATTTGATACTCTTAAAGCCTGTCCATAGCTTTATCATAGTGGCAAAAACTGTCGAGATTGACCTGGTGTGGCTGTTAACGAGAAAGCCCCCACCAGCAATAGAAATGAACTCACAGATATATCTAATATCATACCGCCAGTCGACCAGAGATAATGGCCATGACACAACTGCGAGATATGATCTCTCAACACTAAATAGTCTTACAGGAGCATCACTGGTATGAACCCGGCTTTCCGATACGATCGTCCTGTTGGGGCCCCGCTCGTTTTCGTATATCTGGGTTGGTACTTGGCACATCCTTACCCAAGGATGTGTTCTTGCTAAGTTTCAGGGCACGCCACTTTCTCTGATCTGCACTTGGTTGGGGGCCCTGTTTTTCGCCGTCCCCTTACCATAGTTTCCAGAGGAGTCAAAATGTAAATCTTTAATCTTTACACCATTGTCCTCCGAGTACTCTAAGATTCTGTGGATTGCTCTGCATCTTCCTTCATTCGCTGCGTCTCAGCTCAGTCCATGGCTAGCAACAGAAATGCGGAGGTATTCGAGCTGCCGGGGGATTCAGTTATGACCCCTACCATGGCCAGCAGCAGCGATCCCGGGGTATTTGAGTTACCAGGTGATCCAGTCATCATCCCCCCTACGCCAATTGCTGCCGACCGCAAAAGCGGCATCAAAATAACCAGTATGCATCCCTCGTCGACCGTCACGGGAGGGTTCCAGCAAAGCCATTGAGGGATACGGGGCTGATTAAATTTGCAGATGACGGGCGCGTTGATATTGACTACAACACTACGCTGGTACGGCGATTCTCTAAGTTATACACTTCTCATTATTCACCACGACCTACGACACCACCGCCCGAGTATTCTGACATAGAACCGCAAGCCGCCAATGACAATGACTTGAGTCTCGGCTCTCCGCCGGCATACCTAGAAAGCTCCTGGAAGGTAAAATTGAATGTTCTGATCCAGGTGGTAGGCAGTCGAGGGGATGTGCAACCATTCATTGCCCTTGGAAATGAACTGCAGCGATATGGACATCGGGTGAGACTGGCTACTCATGATGTATTCGAAGATTTCGTCCGGGGCTCAGGGCTAGAATTTTATCCTATCGGGGGCGACCCGGAGGAGCTGATGGCCTACATGGTCAAGAATCCTGGTCTCATCCCCAGTATGCGGAGCTTACAGGCAGGTGAAATCGGGCGCAAACGAGCCATGATCCGGAAAATGTTAGACGGGTGCTGGCGATCGTGTATTGAGCCTGATATGGCGACACAGCTGCCGTTCGTAGCTGATGCCATCATCGCCAACCCTCCCAGCTTTGCTCACATCCACTGCGCCCAGGCTTTAAGTATTCCCGTACACTTGATGTTCACTATGCCGTGGACCAGCACGAAAGCCTTTCCTCACCCCCTGGCAAATGTAACTGGCAGTGGCGACGAAGACCAAGGTTTCAGGAATTTTGTTTCTTACGCCGTGGTTAACTGGCTGACTTGGCAAGGGTAGGGAGTTCTGCCTAAACAAATAGTTTGCGTGATGTATACTGACGCGATTAGGGTGGGCGATGTGATCAATCATTGGCGGAAGGAGCTTGGTTTGGACGAAGTAGCTATGTTTGAAGGGCCTCGTCTGGCGGAAATTTTGAAGATACCTTTCACATACTGCTGGTCCCCGGCTCTCATTCCCAAGCCGTCAGATTGGCCTTCTCATATCGGTGAGTCGTCACTATATCCGCCATATCTAATGCACCCTTATGCTAACAGCGTTCCCCTCCCCCTCCGAAGACGTCTGTGGCTTCTTCTTCCGGGATCCACCAAGATATGATCCCCCAGCAGACTTGCTGGCCTTTCTTGCTGCTGGTCCACCCCCGATTTATATTGGGTTTGGTAGTATCGTATTGGAGGACCCAGAAAGCATCACCGCTATTATCCTCAACGCTGTACGTACAACAGGTGTACGGGCCATTGTTTCCAAAGGCTGGTCCAACTTAGGCGGGATGCACGATGACAACATTTATTTCATCGGAGATTGCCCTCACGAATGGCTGTTTGACCGCGTGGCAGCTGTTGTGCATCATGGAGGTGCTGGCACGACCGCTTGCGGGCTACGAAAATCCAAGCCCACAATCGTCGTACCATTCTTTGCAGAGTGAGTGGTTATGGAAGACTATATACCGCGATTTTATCTTTTGCTAACAATCCCCATAGTCAGCCCTTTTGGGGAGATATGGTCGCTGCAGCGGGCGCTGGTCCTACTCCCATTCCACATAAAGACCTTACAGTCGACAGGCTGGCCGAAGGGATTCGATACTGCCTTAGCGAGCAAGCGCGCATGTCAGCCGTTGCTATAGCTGCCAAGATGCAGTCCGAAGCAGGTGTAAAGGCTGCAGTCGCCTCATTTCACCGGAACCTCCCACTTGAATGTCTGCAGTGTGATCTAGATCCGGGTCTACCTGCAGTGTGGTCGCTCCGCCAAAAACGTAGGAAATTCAAGCTGTCAAAGATTGCCGCAGAGGTTCTAATCGCCGATGGATCCATCGACGCAAAAAGTTTGACAATGTACGTACAAGAGATTGACAACCTCGAGGATATTGCTTTCCGTTTGACTTCGTTCAGCTTCTGATGAAACTTCTCTTTATAGGCATGCCATCCGCCCAATTTTCATTGAAAATCGCCGATGGGATCCCGTCACGGGCGGGGCGTCTGCAGTGGTTGGAACAGCCACCGATGTTGCCGACTCTATCTTAGGAGCCTTCTACAAGCCTGCTCTGGAGTATCACAAGTTCAAGGAGGAGCGCGAAGATCAACTCTCAAGCAGCAGGTCTAACCTCTCCGTCGAAAATCTTTCAGACAGTCTATCTGTCCATACTGTTTCAACCAATCACGAGAAGGAGCCACGCGGTTTGAGTATTTCCAGTAGCCACGACTCTACAGTGTCTGCGGATTCAGACGCGCAAAAGCGATCGGGTACTGGCAAAAGAAAGCTGTTTGGTAGGATGGCAGCTGCGTCTGCCAAAAGTTTGGGCAGCGTTGGTCCTGCCATGATCAAGGGCTCGACTGTTGACTTTCCCCTTGCTCTGGCTGAAGGGCTGCGCAACGTCCCTCGGCTGTATGGTGAAGAGCCTCGAGACCACGGTCCAGTTACTGACATCAAGAGCGGGTTTGCTGTTGCTGGGAAAGGGTTTGCATGGGGAATGGCGGAGGCGGTTAGCGACATAGTTGTTAAGCCATACCAGGGCCTTCAGAAGGAGGGTGCGAAAGGTGCGATCAAAGGAGTTGGCAAAGGGGTAAGTAATATGGCAGCCAAATCCGGCTCCGCTATGTTTGGCCTCATGGCATACTCTACTGCTGGTATCGCGCAGAGTTTACGGTCGTCAGGTCAGTCCCGGATTAGAAAGCTCATCGCCCAACAGCGCCACTCTGAGGGAACGTGGTTACTGGAGAGCGGTCAGTATACAGCGACGGAAAATATCGTAGCCACTTTTCGGCAGAAACTGAGTACTAAGGATGCCTAAATGTGAAATCTCAGTACTATGGTTTTGTTGGCGCAGAGGTTGAGGGTTTTTATCGGTATCCCTTCTGGGAGCAGGACTTAATTACCACGTTTTCTTCGTTTTAACAACTCTTTAATAACTAGAACCAGTGGATGGATTATAGAGCCTGACAAATTACTTTAGATAACCCTGTGGATCCTAAGCATAACGTACTTTAGGCTTCCAGAATCAACACATTCGAAACTGTACCAGACACATTCGACGGCTGGATGGCCAGTGAGGGCATAGAAAAATGCATTTGCCTGTGGCTGATCGAAAACGTCTAAATATCTAAACGAATACGAGTGGGTCTGGAGGCCACCAATCGTCATTGATCTACGCCTTGGCGTATGTTTCCTTTCATGATTCTTCTGCAACAGCGAGTAAAATAAAGGGGAAGAAAAGACCCTCATTACCACCTCGTATTCGCTCCCATGATTTATTCTAAGAATAGAGCCGCAGGCGGCCACGTAGGATCTGCTACTTCTGAATATCACTTAAATATTTTGGGACCTACTGCAGAGCAACTCATTGCTTACACACAGCCGCTACTTCTTGTGTCAGCACAAATTCATTCATGATGGATATTCTACTAAGAACGGTCTTCAGGGTCAACAATGAAAGAACACACCTCTGACAACTTTGCTCTCGACTCATGGCGGGACGCTTCTTATAATCCCGATGAATTACCAAAACACGAAGGAAAGCGCAGGTTACTGCTGATATACATCCATGGCTTTCTAGGGTCAGAGGACAGCTTTTATAACTTCCCTAGAGAAGTCCACGAACTCCTTAAGGTCTCGTTGGCTCAAAGCCATGTCACATACACCAAAATATACCCCCGCTATAAAACCAGAGGACCTATACGTGTTGCTCGCGACGATATCAGCCGGTGGTAAGCATTTACCTCAGCCGCAACACACTTAGCCCTATGTATTGAGCATTCTTTTTCGCAGGTTATCGCCACATATGGCCCCAGATTTGGATGTCATACTGCTCGGTCACAGTATAGGAGGCCTCATCGCAGCAGACGTTGCACTTGCCGAATCTTATACAACCGCTGGCCATGTTCCGAACAGTAGGATTGTTGGTCTTGTGGCTTTTGATACGCCTTTTCTTGGACTTCATCCGCGCGTCATTGCAACAGCAGCCGGCAGGGTACTTGGCCGGAAAGCGAAGAATGAGAGCCGGCGCACATCTCAGAGTACCACAGACAGTCGAATAGCAAACGACGACCCGACGTTCGATCCAAACTTGACCAACGATGTCGACAGAGCCCAATGGAAAGGGTGGGATGGAGCGCGCCATTTCCTTGCAAAACATTCGGGTCATTTATCTCGTTCTGTTCTTCAGTATGTTTTCTCATACTACGATCATGTCGGATGTCTAAATGACTACTTTGGGCTTCTTAGACGACACAAGAGACTCTGTCGTTGGGCAAGACGCGATGAACCTGGTAGAAAAGTCAGGTTTGTTAATTATTACACGACTGCCTGCCCACGTGGCGAATCCACCAACGGTAATGATCACGGAAACAAGATGGTCTTGAGTCACAGAACGTCGCAAATACATGATTATCACGTAAAAGACGGAGACTCTGCGATGGTGTTGCCTGATATTCGAGCTGATATACAAGGAAAGGTGGCAGACAACCACTCGTCTGACTCACTGCTCGACATGAAATTTTCTTCCACCAGGGTGGATAGACGGTCATCGTCAAGCTCATGCAATTTAGGCGAGCAGAGAAATAATCCCGAGGGATCCCGTCTCAGACCTTCGGGGCGACTGTTCTGCTATGTTCCAGAAACAGCCCGCAAAGAGCAGCTCTGGGTTCCGCTACGAATGGAGGGCATGGATGAAATCGCTGCCCACCAGTCCATGTTTCTTCCTCTGGGCACATATTACGACCGATTGGTTGCCGATACTGTGGCAAAGATTGGAAGTTGGCTGACATGAGTATAATTTCACTGGAGTGTATGCATAAGTATTGATTGCCACTCTTTGAGTTTGTCAAATGATAGATGGTATACGAGTTCATAGAGATACTATATATTCAGCTCTTTCATATAAGTTTTTGAGTTTTGTCCAAGTACTTGGGGCTATATGACAGAACAACCATTTGAATGGGATACTTGTAGATCTAAAATTACTATTAAATCAATAGACAAATTCTTCACCTTGGTTAAGGAGCGAATGGTGAAAGGAACACCCAGAATGGTCACAAGTCACGTGACTGAATACCATCCAGCGTGTGGCCAAGAGGTGGGAAAAAAAAGAAATAAAAACCCCCAAGTGATATCTGGAAAATATTAACATAATAATAAACGATACTACTATAATAAAACTTTGATAATATTTTAACTTTATATCATTGGTAGACTTGTAGCTATTTTGAGATAGTAGCTGCCTAAAATAGCGTAATACACAGGTGAAAGGATCTGATCTCCTATAAGCTTATAAGACTAGTCTGTTACCGGATAATCGAAGAATTCACTGTCTGAAGCGCACAGGTTGAACCCTGACAACAGGTACTTGGTTTGTGGATGAGAGAGTGACGATTAGGCAAGCAAACAAAGTTCGGTCCACAGTCTCGGCCTCCGCGGGATCCGCCAGTCTCACACTTCCTGCAACCAACTCGCCCTCACCGTCACCAACACCCACAATCTCTGCAGTGTGCTCTGCTGTAAAAAGTAATTAGCCGCGCTATCGGGGACCGGTTATCTTGGAAAGCTTGACTACATGGAGCCCGAGGGACCCGAGAGTGAGAAGGAGCCTGTTGTCAGGCGTGCGGTAAGTTTGAGTGGCACTGCATGCCCATACTACAGTCCGCAATTGCTGACGGATGCCAGTGCGATCAATGCCGCCTCCGAAAGGTATGCAACTGCTGCAATCTATCAATAATGAAGTGGGTTATCCCATTTAGGAAGGACACTCACATATTTTGGTGCCACCATTAGATACGCTGTGACAAGCGGTCTCCCTGCTCCAATTGCCGCAGTTCCCAAATCATCTGCCGCTCAACTGGTGCTGGTCAGAAGCCCCCAGAGCCAAAGAAGCGTGTCCTTATCTCGAGCCAGTAGTACGTACAATTAATAGGCTGCTCACCGAGTTCAACTGACATAGTCTAGTGAGAGGAAGATTGACCTCATCGAAGAACGTCTGAGCAACATCGAGCGTACCCTTTTGGAACTCAGAGCGCACGCCAAGGGCCCTTCGGAACAATGCCATCATTCTACCCCACTGTCAAGCCAGCTGAGTCCATCCACTACGACCAATTACACTAGTGCTGCTGCGACTCTGGATCAACACGAGTCTACTCCTGCTTTTGAGGGCAATTCCTCCCTCGCTGCCCATTCCGCCTACGCCAGAGAATTCCTAGAGACGGCCGTCTCCCGCAGTGCGCTCCAGATGTCGACTCCCAAAATAAGCACCGCGCTTGCGTCCTTGAAGCAGATCGTTGATATGCAGGACCACCAGGCACAATCTCCCTCCCGCCAAGTGCGGTTCCCGAATCAGAGGGCAATTCCAGGCTCGGGATTGCGAGAGCTTACCATGCCTCCAGCGCCGATTGTTCTGGCACTTTTGCGCAAATGCCAAGGTACTCCCTGAGACGTGATATGTTCTCGCAATAGCTTTCTAACGTACTACCAGAGCAACCGAGTATCCTGCAAGCATACCTGCCTTTCCTGTCGCCCCGACGGCTAATTGAGAAATGCCGCCAGATCTACTTCTCCACGGAGGAATACTCCGATGCTACTTTTATTATAGTTAACGGCGCCCTGCTCTACCTGATTAGCGACGTCGTCGCTATCACAAAGGATTCACAGACTAGAGAGGAGTACGATAAGTATTTGAAGCTGTGTCTGGTCAACCTTGAAACTGCTTTGGGGAGCTTGAGCCTTCTGATGCCTGCGAACGATGAAAATATCGAAGCACTCGCACTAGGAGTAAGCTTTGTCGCCGCGGAAATATTTTACAGTCTGCTGACAGGGTCAAGGCCGTCTACGCAATTGAGATGTCAAAGCCGTCGTTCGCAATGACGTTAACTTCAGCGGCCTTCCGCTTATGCCAAACACTCGGATACCATCGATCAAACCCTTCAGACAGCAGCAATAAGCCATCCCTAGGAAATACACTATTCTGGACGGTCTACGTTTTGGATAAAGCGGTTTCCCTGCGTCTGGGACGCGCGTCAACCATTCAGGATTACGACGTCACATCTTTAGTAAATATCGATACGACCGGACTAGATGAGCCATTTGACAAAATCTACTTGTTGTGGGTCCGATTTGCGACAATACAGGGAAAGGTGTACGAATTACTTTACAGCCCTGCAGCTTTGGCACGGCCAGAAAGTGAGCGGGTAGCTCATGCTCGCCAGCTGGCCTCTGAGATGCAGCAAGTGGTTATGGAGCCATTCGAGGTATGCACTGTTGGTGACATAGCCAGTGATACTCTAACATAGTCTAGGGTATTAATTTCGACAAACAACGATCCCAGGTCGATCAGGTTTTCTTCAAAGCAGACAAGGTTGCCCGCTTGTCAGTTCTAACGTTGATATACCGCGCCATTCCGCCACAGGGCACACAGGGCACATTCATCCACGAATGCATAGAAACGGCTAGGTCCGCTCTCGAGGTGCATCAGGACTGTATGGCGGAAGTGAAGGAGATGACAGAGCATATCAAGGCCGCGTACTTCCACTGGTAAGCTGCAGATGCTTGACACACCGCTATATCTCTAACTTCCCCTCCAGGACCATTCTCTATGCACCTTTTGTTCCATTTATAGTGATCTTCTGCCACGCGATTGCTTTGTCATCCTGGGATGATCTCGCCCGACTCGAAGACTTTGTGGCTTCTCTGCAGCCTAACTGTTTTCTTTCGGAAGCCATCTCGAAACTGTATCAGCTATGCCATGTTCTCAGCAATGTGGCTAGACTGTACATTGAAGCAAAAGAACAAGTGCAGGTCAAGGAGGATCAAGACCTGGCATCTGTCGGTCAGGAGTTTGATGTATACCTCAGTGCGCTTGGGTTGGCACCTATGTCGGCGGACGACAATGATAGCGCGTGGGCATCCGCACCTGTTCCTGCTGGGTCAGGGCCTGGAGATGCACGAGGCGCGATGGAAGGTCAATATTCTGGACCGATACCTCAGGCCAGCCAACTGGGAAACTGGTTCTCCGGAAACCAGCACATGATGGGCCTGCTAGAAGAAGATATCTCCCTGTTCGATCCATCTTCTTGGACTTAATCAGGTGAGTACAGCTATAACCACGAATTCCCTACACTACGCGGCCAAAAAGTAGGATTCCGTGCTGGTTTCGATTTGCTGAGAGCATTCGCTATGTCAAGATACTGGACGTTGCCATCATGCGGTACTGCATACCCATCGTCGAAAATGATCGGTCTCACGACTCAGATACACTTTCCACCATCAATGACCATCTCCGTCCCGTTGATAAACCGACCCTCATCACTGGCCAGATACAGGCAAATGTTCGCAATGTCACTCCCCTCCGAGAGACGGCCCAACGGCACATTTCCAATGAACTTCTCCCAGTTCTCCGGCGTATTTTCCATTCCCGTGAACACGGAGAACAACGGCGTAGCCGAGAGAAGAGGAGCGACCGAATTGACACGGATATTATGCGGTCCATACTCAGCCGCCAGACCCTTGGTAGCCTAATCAACATCTCATTAGCATCTCACACATAAAGGACAAAGAATAACATCAATCCACTCACATTCGAAACCGCCCCCTTGGACGCATTATACCACACCAACCCAGGCCGAGGTCTCGACGCTCCCGTCGACGAGATATTAATGATCGACCCGCCCTGGCCCTGCTCAATCACCCGAGCCACAAATGCTTGACTGCCCAGATAAACTCCCTTGACGTTCACATTGAACACGCGCTCCCATTCGTCTTCGGTGACTTCCAGCGTCGGCTACCCAACCATGCACGAGACCCATTTCAACAAACTAGAAATCACCAACACAAATGAAAAGAGGGAAATGACATACCTTATTCCGATACGTCGTCCCCGCATTATTCACCAACACATCCAATTTCCCAAACAACGACACCGCCTTCTCCACAATGCGCTTCCAATCCGCTGCCTTGGTCACGTCCATCTGCTCGAACACAATATTTTCCGGATCGGCGGCGGCCGTCTTCTGGCCCCCTTCGACACTGATATCCGCCACGATGACCTTGGCTCCTTCGGAGGCGAAGCGCTGCGCGATGGCGGCGCCGAAACCGGATCCGGCTCCTACATACTCAACTCGTTAGTATGAGTGGGTTGGGGAGTGTGTGAAATGGAGTATATATAAATCCGAATACAGTGAATATATAGTAGATAAGAGAATATAGACGAACAAAAAAGATGTACGAGAGAAACTGAAATTGAAGGAAGGGGAACTAACCAGTAACAATAGCAACCTTTCCTTCCAGTCGGGCGCCGGGAGCGAGTTGTTTCGTCATTTCGATAAAGTTATGTGTATAGTATACTCTTCAATAAAGTAGTAGGAAAATACTGGTAGCAAGTTATAACTTTGATAAAATAAGAAGTACAACTGCACACGATAAGGATTCCTTGAAGAGGTAGTTGGATTGGTAAAGATCGATGGGACGATCACGGTCTTTTCTTATATACGTTAGATACGACACTTTTGTGTCACAGCTGAAGAGAGAGATGATGCAGGCAGCCAGCTTACCCCGCTTCTCTGAGTTGGAGAGATAAGGAATTACTAGTAATCGGCTACGGCTCTTCCATGGGTTAACCAACTTACTAGACTACTTACTTAATATGATGTGCAAGGGGGGGAGGCGGGGAATGAATGGATCATCAAAGAGGGGTTCTGGCTTGATTGTTATGTTATTGGTTGGTTAGTGACATGCGGAGAAAGGGATTAACCTAATACTTCCATAGTAGTTGGGAGTATGTTGCTTTGGAAGAACGGAATGAAGTCCGGGCGGGTTGGTTGGATGGCTAGGATACCGAGGATTTACTATGTGCAGGGATTAAGTTGTTTCATGTTGGAAATTGTTACTAAATAGTGGGTTGGTATCATGGCGGTCTTGTTGTTTCAATGTTACAGGTTTGTTATATCATCATGATATTATAGTTCCAAGGGTAATTATCTTATTCCGATTGAAAGAAATGGCTGTAAAGAATCAACAAGAAAAATACATATATGTACACCAATCGAAGTATATATTTAAATATTTACTGATCACCCTCAAACTTAATTTCCCTCTGCTTCCTCAAGGTCGGTTCGTCTTCCTCTCTCGCCGTGCCTGTCTGCCTCGCCTGGATATCAACATAGCGAATCAAGCTCTCGCAGAGACGATTCAGAACCCATTCTGGTTCCGTCTGTGTGGCTAGCATCGGACTCGTCTTACCGATCCAATCCCAATTCAAAATCCCGTATTCGTCTTCTTGTACTTCCACATCGTCTGGACTGGGGTCCGTGAAGCGAATGAGTCGGGTGAATTCCACCCATTCTTCGTAGGTATATCGTTTTCTCTCGCCCTCTACAACGTCTCGGGTAGTTCGCTGGATCGCGTACGCGAGTTGCTGTGCGAAGTGAAGGGTTGACGCTGGGTCTGATCCCGTACCTGAAGCCGTGTCTGGTTCGCTGGCGAGTTCTTCGAGCGATCTTGTGGGTGGATGGTCGAGGCTGTGCTGGTGCTCTGCTCGCGTCCCTCTTTCTTCGTTTTCCAACCCGACGTGGAAGCCTTCGTTTACTCGTCTGTTTTCTTCGCGATGCTGCAGAGTGGTGTAGAGGATTGGGAATTTACGGAGGAAGTCTCGATATTTTCCTGACTGTGGAAGGACGGTCCAGTCGGCAAAAACGCTGGTGGCGTGCTTGAATGCGACGACGATTGTGTCGCTCATCTCTGATATGAGGACTGTCATTGTTGGCACGGATAGAAGGGACCAGACTATGAAGAAGGGTCTCGCTGCGTTGGTGGTTGGTGTGATGTCTCCGTATCCGATCGTGAGGAGAGAGCAAAAGCCGAAGTATAGGGCTTGGAAGTATGTGATTTGTTCTAGGCGCCAAAAGACCACGGCACCGCACGTCCAGACGATACCAAACATGATGAGACTCAATATTAAATTGTACCACCGCCGGAAGAGAACGGTTTCGTATTGAATTGCTCGCATGGCGTTGAAGCGGTCTTTTTCTTCCCTCATGATGAGGAGCTTCGGTCGGCCTACTAATGAGAGCGCATTGATAGCACTGCGTCCACCAGGCCTGGGTGGACGCTTGGATTTGAATTTGAGATGTGGTTCCTCTGCGCCTGGATCCAGTGAGATGGAGTGCTCGATGGTCGCTTGTCGTTTCCTTTCAACGTGCTTTCGCACGACATTGTCGTATTGCAGTTCCCGGGCAAAGTCATGGATACTTCCTACCACGAGACCGAGAATGATGATACCCATCACTGCATAGGGGAATACAAGGCCCTTTCCGACCGAGCTTGGAGGAGTGATGTCGCCGTACCCTAATGTCAGGATTGTGACGTCTGAGAAATAGAGTGCATCCGCAAACGATATATCGTCGATGACGGCATGGAAGATAGCAGCTCCTATTAGTAGCCACACCACGAATGCAGTGGTTTGCAAGATCAACGTTCTCTGGCCGTCGGTAAGGGCAAAATACTGCGGGTAATGCCCCAGAACGTATCCCAGCATGTTGATCATCAGGATGACAGTGAGGAAGAAATACAGAGCTGCGGCGATGACTGCACTCCAGTAGGCCTGAGAGTAGGTCTGGTCGGGTGGTGTTGGACCATCGTAGATGTTCGTAGCAACGGTTATACCGATCAAAATCGATGTGGCCAGGCACCAGAGGATGATAGATGCGGGCAAAGCTATGATGTATCGCATAGTGCGCGTAAAATTGAACAGAAGAAAAACGTTGCCTGCAATGCCACACGCGAGTGATGTGGCATTGAGAGCTATGCACCTGTTCGGGTTAGCACTATCTGTGGATATCTCGGAGATGTGCACTTACCATCGAGGGTCACTGATGAGTTCCTGCTCCGGTGCGCCTGATGATGCAGTCCCGCCAAGTAGCTTACTTTTCCACGGCATCACAAGCGCGACAATCGACATGAGATTAGCGAGAGGAGCAGTGGTAGCTGCTATCAGTGGAATAGCAGTAGATGCGATCCACCAGTCTTGTGGCCCATCATCTTCCGCCGGCCTTGGATTGAAGTGACTTCGGAATCTCTTGCCAAGCGACCTCCTATCCGTGCTCCGTGGTCGATCTTTATCATCGACCATATCTCGATTGAGGCGACACGCCACTAAACAAGCCGGAAGAGCCTCTGCTATATCCTGAAAAGTAGTAGGGATAAAACTTCAAGATAAGACATGGCCTAATAGATCAGTTCTTGAGAGTAAGTGGTTAGTGAATGTCACAAAAGGATACGTAGGTCGGTTTGATAGTCGTCCATAAGTTGGAAAAAGCCCCGTAGGACAAAGAGCCTACTAGAGTTCAGCTGAATAGCGAGCATCACCAGCGAAGCCAGAGGTTCCTTGTTTTGCAATGGCGGCAACTCGCGGCAGACAATCTCGTGACGGGCCAACCCCGGGAATGTGCCCTATTGACTTCATCTGAATATGACGTCATGGTTCATTCTCCCAGGTACCAGAGAACTTCTTAGTTCCTCACGACCCAGAGTTCATTAATTAGCAGATTAAAGGAAGCACACAAGCTTTTGTCAGTTATGTGGGTCTGTCAGCACCTTACTATCACTACCCTGCGATGCTTGTCACAATGTCGAGCACGTCAACAGTCACAATGTTGCTTCCTGGCGTTAAAACATACATGAACATAAACTGATATCAAGGCCAATATGAGGTCCGGAAGGCATATAATACACTATATTAATATATATACGTTAAGAAAACCATGTCGATTCGTCGAGATGTAAGCCGGTTACGGCACCACATAATGATATCCCCCGGAACGCCGCCATACCGCCAAAAGACTTTTACCTGTCATTCGTGGTGACTGTATCGCGATGTCACAGTAGTTGACACGTCCACTGTTCTCATGATCCCCATGGTCTCTGTGCCTTGTCGCTCTGAATCGCCACGGACCGTGGTCTCGATCCTTGGCGCTTCCTGAGCGTTGGGGATGAGAATGTCCTGGTCCGATCCAACCTCCGTCAAGGTCATCTGGTTTTTGCTTCTATCTGCGCGACTGGGACGACTATTCTTGACCTTGCTCAATTCGTACTGTGATGTCTGGGTGTTCTTGTGACTGGAGTATTTGTTGCTCGTATACTCGCGGTGGGTACGGGAGATTAGAGCTGAAAGGGCGGGCAGGCAGGCACAAATGACCCCGATCGTTATCTCGGCATTTCTAACCACGAAAAAATCGTCAGCTAGGTGATACAATGATATCCAGTTTAGGGAATAGTCGTACCCGAACATGTTAATGCGCATGAAAGCCAGTGTTCCGTCTTGTGATTGCCCTGTCAAAATAATGAGAATCAGACGGACAATACTCGATGCACACGCTAGTCCTCCAGCTCCCAATACGACCATGACTCGCATTTTCTTCTTCAACGGCAATTGCAACCCCACCGTCAAAGGTAGGGGAAGAATTAGGATAGCCATATCGCTAACAACACTGACAACTGCATCGGCAAGAATGATTGATGTCTGGTCCAGGCATGACCCCGGTGTGTCAGGGGCCCAGAACTTCGCTATTGGGTCGCAGATTCGGATCTTGACAATGACCGCTGGAATATAGTAGGCGAGCATAATACCCAGGAAGACGTAGATAAATATAACGGTTTTTCGGTAAGGGCTGAAGACTCGTGCAATGATCCAAAGTAGGGACAACTTTGTTAAATATGCGGTCGGACCATACATGACCATTGTCACATACACCGTCTGAGCAAGTTAACACAGAAAATTGGAGATTGTAATAGACTCATTCAACTTACCTTCTCGAAGGGTATGCGATGGGATACAGGCACATCAGCGTAGTGCACCCCGCCCCCGAAATGGCCCACTGAACTAATACTCAGCAAACCTCCGAAAGGGGCTTTTTTTTTTATACTTACTGATCAAAGCAATAATTGAATAACACACACCAAGAAACTGTCAGTCAAGATAGTTGAGCATCTCATTCAGTAGGTTGGCATCAATGTCCTTACCCAAGCACCTAGACAGGTCCCTGTGTGTTCGTTAGCACTGGCCATCTGCAGCTGCTCATTAGGCCCTTACAATCCTCTCTTCGAAAGCCGTCCATGATGACAAGGCGGGTAAAACATCGCAGAGCAAAGAAAATCGTCATCGTAGTGATGCATAGTATCTGTGTCGCCAGATTCCATTTCTGGACCGACCTGTCCACATGTTTATCTGTCATGCTGGTGTCATCACGTCCAAGCAGCTCCGCGAGCATCGTGACGAACGGGTAGGCTTCACAGAAGCGCTTCCAAAGTGCTGGAAATAAATGAATGACCCAGCAGTCTGGGTTTAAGTCCCATTTAAGACTATATCACAACCAAATTTGGGAACTCGGGGTCATGACACATCAATCAAGGTCGATACATCGCGAGCAATAAAGCTCTCCGATTCGTCCTTTGCCACAAGCACCAAGCCTTCTTTTTTTTTATTTAGACGGAGGCCGTCACCCCTGAAGGCGATAGCGCAGGCCCTAAGGATTTTTACTCCTTTGCAGAGCATCCTGCGACAGGGTTCCGGGCTAGCCAAAGACAGGGGTGCAATGAAGGAAGTACGACTAGTCCTTGGGCTTTACTTTTTCCGAATCAAGAGCCCAGTTGTGGGCTGGTAGTGGCTCGGTAAGTGGGCGATCTCGCCAAGTGCTCGAGAATATTGCCTGATTGCTAACTAGCATTGGGAAGAGTCTTTTTCGACTCCGTAATCCGTCGCTGTTCGGCGCAGGAGATTGATTGCTCGAAATTTTCAGTGCTTCGGACCCATTCCCTTTTAGACTGGCGATGACTAAATGAAATGCCACTCCGGAACAGGAGTGTGTATACTCTGTACTGCGTGTAACCATGCACGAATCTGCATGGTCAGTGTCAAAGCTCAGAGTCCCCTCCCCGTCTCACATGTTGCACATGCGTTGCGATGAAGCGGGAACCCATGCGTGCATTCGGCTAAACACTTTGGGGGATTAAATTTTGATCAACAGATGATCAGGCTTCGCCTTTTCCAATGGCTTGTTCTAGTGTTGGAATGTAATGAAGCCAACACAATTATTGAAGCAAATGGGTAAGGGCGACTGGGGGAGGGGGTGGGATGCAAGAGAGATGTCGATCGAAAGCCACGCCAGATTCTGATCCATCCCCTTCGCGGGTCAGAGATGCGCATCTGCTGTCGCTTACGGTCTCATACCGTATGGGTACTCCGTAAGGAAGTCAAGGCTGGAATGACTGGGGCGGGCGCGCGCCGGGCGGCAAGTGGGGCCCGCCAGCCGTCTAAGAGAACTTAATGCCCGTGCGGATGCAACGCTGTTACCAATGGTGGGCCTCGCGGACGTCAATCTTGCCTTACCCGGCATAGCTGGGGTCTCGTCTTAGATTATTGTGAAACTAAAACAACTGGTCGCCTCGATGGCTCGACGAAAAGAAAAAGAAAAAAAACAAAGCGAGACCAGAAGTACGATGCAGGAGCTGGCAAGAGCTGAGGGGTCCTGAGCAAATTTTTCGGACGAACCCACCACGCCGTCAAGCAATGCGTTTGTCTGGCTAGTTACAGTTAACACATTTGCTCCCCGGTTAGCAAACGTTTCTCCGAGATGTGAGAGGCAAACGCACTATAGACTCGAAGTGGAGTCATGCGTTTCTTTGTGTTCCCTTCCACGCGTGGCAGAATGTCCCGGACTTTCTGTTTACCATGTGACCCTGGGGATGACCACAGATTATCCCCCGTCTTAGCCAGCCTTATCAGAATATGCTAATTTGCCATAGAGTTTGCGCGGTAAAGTACTCCATGATCTGACTTTCTTTAATTCGAATATCTTAATCAACTGCTTTGCAATCGGTATTTCCAGGAGTGGGCAGGTACCTACCTCTGTATGTCGTGGTTCTTTATCCTCTGAAATCCGCCTGGTTGCAGATTAGGTCTAGTTCCCACGCCATGTCCTAGTGACCATCGCTGATCCCAATGACGCCTGGAAAAGTGGACGGATTCATACTATAGCTCTACTATTTAAACCCGATGTCCGAATAAGTATGTATGTGCTTTCTCATTCATTCTCGTCGCTTAATTCTAAGCGCACTTACTACACTTCATCTCCACTTCCATTTGTCCCTCCTTATTTCCATTTCGGCTATGTGTAGCCTTTGAAGGTCTCCACCTCCAGAATTTCGTCACGAATATGGGAGAAGGAAATTCGGAAAATATGATCCGCTTTTAGCGTCCATGGCTGTCGTGTACAAGCGGTTTGGCCCCCAAGTTAAAGCGCTGTCGGTAGATCCGGCTTAGAATATAGCCATGATGTTGGGGGGTGAAGATACCCCTCCGGGCATGTTCAGGGGAATAGATGCCACAAAGAAAGACCAGCGCTGGAGATCTTGGCAAACTTGATACAGTGCTTCTAGATCAAACAGCTCTCCTGTCAAAGGGACATCCGATCAGTATATTATTGGAGATCGCTTCATATTGCATGCAATTGATTTCAACGTACCGATTGGCATGCCCCAGCCCGCAAGTACATACTCATGCAGGAACAAATCAGGCGACTGGGGTGGGTAAACCTGTTACATGTCAGTCAAAATGTACTTGAGTAGTGATGCATGCATAAGATTGCAGTGGATAATATACCTCCCAACTAATTGCATCGCTGGCAATCGCGGCGAACCCGGTATCCCAAAGCCATCGCACCACATCTGTAGTTGCCTCGACACCTGCATGCTCCGGGCTCGGATTGTCCGAGTATTGCCGCTTCTGGTCATCTGTCATGGCAGTATCCCATTCCTTCGTCACTCCAATGCGAACAAAAAGTATGTCGCCCTTTTGAAAAGTAATGCCACATTCCTTGGCAATTTCCTTGATATCTGAAAGCCGGATTTGATGTGTCGAAAAAGTGCTGTATCTGATTCCCCTCTTTTCTGCCCATGTGGCATAATCGATCAATACCCCGCGACCTGTCGAACAGCATGCGACACCGCAATTAGTCGCTTACTCCGAAAGGACAATCAATAAATAGGTCAAGTTCCTACCAGCAATCCCTTCTTTGGCCCAATGCTGCAAGCCGATCCGATTGTTCGTTCGATCATTGATTTCCTCGACGGTTGCGCCACCATAGAACACACGCTCGGTTTGGCCCTCAACCGTCTGCGAAAAATGCCGCAGACCATCCCACTGGCTACTTTGTTCTATTCTGGAGTTAGCCCAGGGGGGTGGTACCGCGGGCGAAAGGAAGAATAGTGCATGTGCATGACCTACGAGGATTCATGGTATAGACATCGTCGAAAGCCACACCGCCCAAAAGCGGAATGATCTGATGGTGGCATGGTTGACGGTTCAGATTAGGATAATCCAACTTGGTCAGTTCCCAGCCCATCGTCACCCGTCGCCCGGTCTTGATTTCAGTGGCAGCAGCATTGGCCACCACCTCGGGGGTCAAGATCGCAAGCTTCCCTAATCCTTCTTCGCGGCTTCCTGGCTTGCCAACCCATACTTGCTTGGGGTTCGGCAGCTCATCAAATGGTACATCGAAAGGCGACTGACTAGAATTACCCGACGACATATTTCTGAGAAAGATAGCTAGGCCGATCGAAGGAAGAAGCAAACACCACAGCACGTTGGGAGACGGAAGCCAGGGATTTTTGGACAGCCAGCTGAAACCCGTGTACGCATAGGTTTTAATATCTCCCTGCACGATGGTTCAACTACCAGTTGTAGCCTTTGGAGAATGGTTCTATCGCTTCCAATAGTTACTAATCCAAATGAAAAGGGTGGGGATGAAAGACAGACCGGTTCGGCGCCGTTGTCATAGCGGATGCACTAGATCCAGAAAATCAATAGACGGATCGCAGCGACGGGCTACCAGGCCCGCATCTGTTATAGTACTTGCTCCGCACCCAACTTTGAACCCCCTGTTCGGATTTACACGCTACACATAAAACGTAATACTGAGGATTGCACCAGTTTAACACAGTCCCGCCGAGTCCACAAAAAGCGAGGCCACAGAAGAGGGCTCGGGGTTACTGAATCGGCCAAACCGTCTGTCTATTATGCCTGAGCGTGCATACGCACCTGGTTACAAAGCAAACGTGACCTGAACCATGCTCACTCCAGGTGGATCTTAACTGACATCTTATGGGTCGTCTTATCGGTTGAGAGCCATGAACCACCGAGCGAGTCAGGACTGACAAGTGACAACTGATCAGGATGCTGATGGCAGCCACAATAAACCCAAACGGAAAACCAGGCTGTCAAGGTGGAGATGGAGAGAACCTTAAGTCCTTTCAGTTGCCTATTTGGAAGTAGTGAGTAATCCAGAGGGAAGCGGCAGACCGCAGAACATACATACTTACAGGCATAACGGTAACGTACGTACATGCAGTAACAGCACGGGACTCCCCAAAGGAGCTTAGTGTCGATTCCCTTCCTGGCAGAGACCGTTTATTGTCAGGCTAGCGAGGCAACGACAACTAATGCATCCTCTTTCTTCCCTCCCCTGGTCTAGAGCAAATCAATTGTCGAATGGCGACCATCGGCCATGTTTCTTCAACCAGGTGATTGAGGAGCCGTTATGTCGCTGGTCGTGGTTGGTGGATCCACTCCTTCATCGTCAACTCCACCCGGCCGGTGCTCTACGCAAAAGGGAAGTATACTCAAAGGCAAAGCTAGAAAGCTCCCACGAGCTAAGCAACTTAGTGCAGGATGTGTGGGAGTGTCTGTGGTGCCGTTTTCTCTGCCCGCTTACCCTGCGCCGAGAGATATATCCCAGGCTGATGTGCCGGCACCTTGACTGTCTGTCTGTCATACACGGTTGTTGTTTACATTTTCATTTCTGCCCGGCATTCCTTCCGCCTCTTTTCCCTCACCCCCCGGTCCCAGACCTGTTCCTTTCGGGTAGTACATGATCAAAAATTGAGCCGCGTGGCTTGCTCAATATTGTTTCATCTGATGCAACGTGCGACTTGACCTGTTTGCTCTTCTTTCTGGTTATATTGCTTTTTCTCTTCCCACTGTGGCTCCGATCTACATCCATTGCTTCCATCTAGCTCGCCATGGGGACGTTCGGGTCTCAGACCAGTACCTATAATAGGCTGGTCACTATATTTGTTGCCGTTGGTTCCATGGTGAGTATTCGGAAATCTCTCTTCTGCAATCGCTCCTAATTTTCCTTTTCTCCAATTACTAGACATACGGTTACTGCTCTTCAATTATCTCAAGCACGATCGGTCAGCCAGGATGGTTTACATACTTCAATCTTCCTCAGGAGGGCGAGCCGGGATATGCCTCAATAACGACCCCTGCTATATCTACAGCGAATGGCGTCTTCAGTGCTGGAGGTGCGGTTGGGACGCTCTTCATAATGTGGTCGTGTGATTATTTTGGTCGGAAACTTAATATCCAGTTGGGGGCTTTCTTCTCGATGTTCGGAGGAGCACTTCAAGGAGGTTCTAATTCACTCAAGTACGCCTTGATTTACCCCCCACCACTCTACTGCACATGCCCTTGGCTAACTCTACCTAGAATGTTTCAAGCTGGGCGATTTGTCTGCGGCCTCGGAATTGGTATCCTTGTGACTGTGTGTCCAATGTACCTTTCCGAGATGTCTAGTGCCTTCCGTCGTGGTTGGCTTGTTGGCCATCATGCCATCTTTCTCGTTTTCGGTTACATGCTTGCCGGCTGGGTAGGCTATGCCTGCTACTTTGCTGAAAATAAGATCGGTACATTTGGCTGGCGGTTCCCACTTTGTCTACAGTGCTTGCCACCTCTCGTCCTGCTGCTAGGATCGCCTTGGCTCCCTCGCTCTCCACGTTGGCTGATCAGTAAGGGAAAGCATGAGGAAGCTAAATTGGTCCTTGAGCGACTTCGCAGATCCCCAGACGATCCTAACAACCTGGTTGCTAAGGAAGAATACTTCCAAACTGCCGAGCAGATCCGTCTTGAAGGGGAGCGACTGTCTGCCTATGGAAATGTGTGGAACGCAGTTTTGAAGAAGAAGTCGTACAGGAAGCGTATGGCTATCGGCTTTCTGACCCAATGGGGAGCTGAATTCGGCGGGCCTCTGATCATCGTAAGTGCTTCTCTACTGCGATCAAGCTGAAATCCGATAGCTTACATCGCGCAGAACAACTATGCCGTTCTTCTATACACCAACCTTGGAGAAACCGGCGGAATGCCACTGCTCCTAAGTGCGGTCTGGCTGACAACTGCTGGTAAGATGGAAACTGGTCGGACTATGAGGGTAAAGACTAATCGGCGTATTTTTAGGTGTCATTTACAACCCTCTTGGTGCCTGGCTTCACGACAAGGTCAATTCTCGTCGAAAAATGTACATTACAGGTTTTGTCGGGATTATTGTTACCACATCTTGCTTGGCTGCCATGACCGCACAATACGCGGGCACCACGAACCGGGTTGGTAACGGGTTTGGCATTCTGTTTATGTACCTTTACCTTGCATTCCAAGGGTAAGCATATCTCCACAGATTATGATTACAGACTACTCATCTCTCAACAGAACTTTCTGTGATACAACGATGTATCTCTATGTGTCTGAGATTTTCCCTACTGAGATTCGCCCGATTGGCATGGGATTCTCCCTATTTGGACAGTTCGCCGGTAAGAAACTGTTCTGATGCAAAGCCGTCCTAGCTACTAACGCATGACAGCGACTCTCATCCTGCTTCAGACTGCGCCGATGGGTTTCGACAACGTTGGCTGGAAGTATTATCTGGTTATCATCTGCTGGTCCGCATTTTTCATTCCAGGTGAGCTAGCTACGTCTTTGCAATCTTGGTATTCGTATTAATAGGTGGCCTCTAGTGATCTACTTTTTCTTCCCGGAGACTGCTCGGTTGACATTGGAGGAAATTGCACAGAACTTTGGCGAGGAAGTTGCGGTCCATCTAACTGACGCGACGGACGAGGAGAAAGCCCGCCTCGAACGTGACCTTGAGAAACGGCCTGATAGTGTGCCGCAATCCAACTCAAGCAAGGACAACGAGACTGAGGCTGTTTAGCCTACTTCGCATCCGACGGGGGAGTGGCTCTGTGCAAGAGACTGCCAAGGGCCTTTCTAAGAAGGTACGCCAGCTGCCATCTCATACCGGACAATGGCTTACAGTGTATACAGCAATAATAGTATGTGACAACCACATACAAGGCCCAAGGGCTGCTTAGCGTTTCGAGATGCAAAGTCTGACCACGCTAGTAAGCTTGATGATACCCTGGTTATCGAAGAAATGATATAGGTGGCAGGCAGGAGCATATATACTAAGTATAACTCTTTGACATATGAAGTCCTGATCTTGTTTGGAAAGTGCAGACATTATGGCGATGATCAGTGGAACGAAATTACTATCTTATGTTATACTCTAATTATAGTGACTGACAATCAATGTGTGTTCAGTGGATATTTTCTTTGGTGTCATTTCAGAGAGAAGCCGCTACATGAAATATATATGGGAGCCTGGATGTTGCCAACACCTCCGGGATAATACGTGTCCGTGCCAGGCAGTTGGGAAGGCAACACTGGGATGGGGCGTTTCAGCCTGGCGGAGGCCAGATGGCATTACGTGAGCCTCGATGAGAGGCCCCGGCGAACGAGCTGGGGCCCAGGCGGTATAGGGGCACCATTAGCAGCAATAGCAGGCTACAGAGAGCCAGATAGATAAGAGGTGGAAACGGACTGTGGTATATTGGTTTTACACAAGCCTGTCCTGAGCACACGACCTGGGTATCTGCAGTGATTTGGGTAAGGGAAGCTCTGTGTAAGTGGTTACCACGTTCCGGTGCACTCCGTAGAGGGACCCTGGGAGGGGCTTGGTGGGAGATAAAGATGGGCTTTGGAGCCAGGCAAATTGAGAGGACCGGGATGGCCTTGGGGTGAATCAGATAAGGATGGTCAGATGACCATTCAACCTCGGAATAGTGATTGATATTGATTACTTCAGTGCTGTGCGACTGATGAAAAGAGGGTCGGCTCATTTCCTGAAGATCCTCGTCTCGCACGATAAGTTGGGGGGAACTGGAAGTTGGAGGCAGTGTGGCCGTGGCACCTCAGGCACCCACGGGGGATTTGGGTGCTGGCACCAATCAGGAGGCCTCGTTGGACAATTGGGCCAGTCGCCCCCTCCTTCCGCTAGTCCTCTTCGGTCTAGGGGAGCTGAAGCGAGCCAATCAGGAAGCACAACAGCGCCTGAGCGACGGGCGAGCGTCTCAGGCAGACTTCCCAGGCCATCCAGGAGAGTCTCGTCACTGCCAGTAACTGCTTGTAGTAAGTAGCAAGTACTACTCTTAGTAGTAGTAAGAAGAGTGATTCGCATGATCGATCCCAATCAATAGTTCCAGTTCCCTTCTTCTCCGGGTCTGCTTGCTGTCCCTTTCTCTCCTGCTGCTGCTGCTGCTTCTCTTTCTTCTTCGTCTCCTTTCATTCCCTGGTCGTCCCTATTGCTATTCCTATTCACCACCAACTCCTCTTTTCTCCCTTCCCCGCTGGTTCCTCTCTTTCCCTTCCCTCCTCTCTCCGTCTTTCTCTCTTCTCTCCTCTCGGTCGCCCTCTTTCTCTGCTTCCCCCCTCAGCCTCTCCTCACTTACCAACCCTTCCCCTACCCACCCCGACTTCAGTTCTTCATCATTCCCCCCTTTTCCCTTCATTCCTTCTCCATCAGTGTCTATTCATCTCGCTACTTCTACTTTTTACCTTCCTTTCCTAATCCTTTACTCTCCGTCTTTCCCACGAACCGTTGCTGTTGTTGGCTTAACATTCTAAAAGAACTTGAAGTTCCTTGGGTGGTCTGCCTGGGGCTCCCGGTTAACTGGACGGTCCTCTGTTAAGCGCGGAACTCGAACTGGGAAAAGGAAAAAAGGCACGGAAAAAAAGAAAAAAAGAAAAATAGCGGCCAAACACGCGCCGAACTCCCGAAACGAAGCAACCCGGCGTCGCCTCTCGTTTCTTTCCTCCACTTCTTTCTTTTCGTCAGGTTCGACGTGCGGAAAATAGCAGTCACAAATCGGAGAGGCACAAAAGGAGGATTAGTTTAAACAGAGAAGAAAAGTGGATAAAAAAAAGTATCAAGGAACACTCCGCCAGAAAAGCGAAAAAGTTTTGAATTTACCCTTCCTACCGCGACCGCGTGCTCCTCCCATCTCGACGGTCTGAACGGTAGACCAACCCTTCTCGTCGACTGCATCTTGTGTCTCAAGCATCATTTTCTACAGTTACAACGGAGTTGCAGAGCATCTCCGGTCCGTTTCTTATCTTCTGTCTTTTAATACAGAGAACCTCCGTCCTCTCGTCATCCGAGACTCGCTCAGGTCTTCCTTTCTCACCGGTCGCATCCCAATCTTCTGTCTCGTGAGCCAGCTGAATCTTTTCATCGGCTTCTGACGACGCCTGGCCTTATAATCGCTTGTACACCTGGTTATTAATCACTCATTGGCCTTTTTCGCCTATTCTACCAAGGCACATCTCTGTGTGTGCCTTCTTGTATTCTGCAGGTACGCTGAATTTCTCCGTGGACACTGCCCCCAAAAGCCAGGCTAACACCGCTTTCCACAGGGAGTCCGGACTTTCGCCCCGTTCGTTGCCTACCTATTAACCCATCCGTTTCCCGGTGTCGGTTATTTCTTCGGTGCTCCATCCTATCCTCGACCTTGTAATATTTTAATACGCCGAAAGATCCCTTGTGGTTGACCTCATCGCGTCTCCGATCGCTAAATCGTTAGCACCATTTCGTTTCGTCAATTGCACATACTGTTTTATACTCCTTTACAGTTACGAGTATGGACGCTGGCGGTCTTGCTCAAATGACCTACAACTCCTCTTTCAACAATGGCAGTGCCCTCGGGGTGCCTGGAGCCAGCTTTGGGTCACGCAGGAAAGGTTCCCATATCAAGCGTCTGAGCGTGCCTCCACCGCACATCTCGACTATCGATGAGTCTCAGCCATCTGCACCAATTCCGACTCCGCGCACCAGCCGTTCGCACCTTCTCGCTGGCTTAAGGACGGCTCCCAAGTCAGCCACGATGCCCTCGGCCTCCCAACGCCAGCAGCACCTTGGCTTCGAAGGTGATAGATATGGCAATCATTCGAACCGAGCTGCAGATCGCGTTCCTCAAACCGCCATGGGAACCGGATTCCCTCGTCATTCGTTAGCCGTCAACCAGAATCTGGACATGAACACGGGCCGCCCCATGTACACTCTGCCGGAGCAGGTGCTCGCACCTCCGGCTCTTGACATCGCTGGCGATACGCAGATCGACGAAAGCCTGTACGCGGAGTTGATGTCAACCAACCTCTTCTTGGCTGCCCAGCAGCAGCGCTTGCAGCAGCAGCTGATCAGCGTCACCGCGGCCGCTCAGCAGTTTCAGGGTCTTAATCTCGGAACACCTGTGATCCAGCAACAGCAGCAGCAGGATTATTCTCCTTTGTCCCTCCCTGGTATGGGTTTCTATCAGCAACAGCTTCAGCAGGGCGTGCAGCCTGTGGTGCAGCCTGTTCCTGGACAGCCGGGGCTCTACTCGGTTTACAACCCCTTGACTGGGCAGCAAAACTATATCTATGACAATACCTTCCAGCAGGACAGCTCGCCACAGTACCAGGAAGAGGAGACCCAGTCTCCCTCTGTTCAGGTGCCGACCTTCAGAGCTGAGGTGTCACCGCCGCCTGAAAACCGCCAGTCTCCTGTGAATGTTTCTCAGCCTGTGTCTCCTCCCAGCGGCCGTTCATCCCCGCAAGAAACTGCCCCTCTGCCTCCTCCCTCGGCCAATGCCTTCCGCAGGGGTCACAAGAAGAGCTCATCCTTTAACCCCGCGCTCAAGATGCCGCTTGACACGGCCAAGGCTAACGCTGCCATCACACCCGCGGCTCCCAAGACTGCGGCGTTGCCTCAGACCCCAGCTACTGGAACTTTTGGGCCCGGACAGGCTCGTGCGGGCGAGCACCCGATCCGCCAACCCCGTGGACCACCCTCTCTGGAGGAGCTTACAGCCAAGCCAACATCGAAGCACGAGGGAAGTAAGAACTTCGCCACTCGTCAACGTCGACGTGCGGTGCACAACTTGGTTCGTGCGGGCATTGAACGTCGTGGCGAAACTCGGAGCTTTGGCTGCCATAGCAGTGGTGGTACCAATACTCCTGCGAGCGAGAAGGAATTCACGTTCTCCGATGGGGATGATGCCACAGTTCGCAGTGGTAGCCTGTCCAGCAAACCCAGCCTGGGTAGTCTTCGCGCCGCTGCGAACGGAGCCATTGGTTCTGAGAGGAAGGAGAGGTCTTCCCGAGAACGCCGATCCCAGGATAGCCCGTACAACACCACCCCCATCAGCGAAGATGGCGGTTTCTTTGGCGGGAAGTTTACCGAGGTTCGGGCGGATCAGGCCTCTCCACGAACCGGATCACCCTCAGTGGCTGCTGTCGTCGCTGGCCAGAAGACGGTAGCTCAAGGTCAGGAAAGACGCAAGACTCCGATGCTTGTGCTCTCCAGCGCTGAAAAGCGTAAGACCCCGATCATGTAATGCCAACGTCGTACATAATATGACTTGAGACGTAACGGATGCGCAAAGCTTGGATGAATTGTTTTTTTCTGTTTGTACTTTTTTCTTGTTGTTGGATTTGAGCTCCTGCAGGCACCGCAGTTCTATTTCTACCCGGAATAAACTAGACGGTTAATCTTGATGTCATGGCAGGATTTTGGAGAGAGATCCTCAGCCCCAGCCTAAGCTGTTCTCTCTCCTTTCTGACACTGTGCATGGACACATGGCCAGGACTCTGCCCCGTCGATGACCCCATCTTTGTGTCTGACGAAGCAAGCCTCGGATGCAATGTGAATTCTTTTCTAACTGTTATTATTCGCACCCTCTTTTTCTCTCTCTTCCCCTTCTTATTCTTTCCTTCGACCTGAACAGATTGATGAACCACGAGACCAGAATCATTAAATCAAGATTTTCCTTATCTGTTTGTTATTCTCTCTGCCCACTTGAACTGGTGTCTTTTCGATTCTTCCATTCGCAAGAATCTGCTGGAATTGGTAATGGACCGTGCTTGACTCGCCCCATTACTACTTCCTTTCTTACTTTCCTTTCTTAGCACTGGTCCATCTGGGGATGGGGATACTCTTGTACGTACATACATCTGGCTATGTATGCTCTTTCGTTTTTGCTGTTTTTTGACCAGAGTTTGGACACTACTGGATACTGAATGCTGGAGGGCTACTGCTACCTATATGCTTAAGTGGACCTTGGCTTTTACTACTCTGCTCTTAATGCAAATCTATACATACTGAGAGAATTTGTAATCTTTCATCCATTCATTAATGTATCGATTTATTGACTTGCATAGCTGCACTGCACTGCACTGATCAATATTGCATAAGACCGGAATAGTAAATTACCTGTTGAACACACCACCTTGAATCATCTGAAAAAGAAAATAAATAAATAAAATCTCAAATAGTGATATTTGAATAAAAAAAGGAAGTATTACATACCTCTGTACTAGCAGTAACTCAGAGAACCGACTCAACTACGACCGGACCGAGGACCCGAAAATTCCAAGCCGACAACCAAACTCCCTCTATCTCACTCATCTTCAATCTTCAGCTATCCGGTAATTGATTGGATTTTTGCCGAGTTTGCTTCTTTGATAAGATTGTGGTGATGATTAGGAGGAAGGAAGGTTGCTGGGGAGGAAGAGGAAGAGGATGGTGATGATGATGATAACACCATGGGAGATGGATGTATTTCGAGAACTTTTATAGATTATTCAACTTAGTTGGTCTGGGGTACGGAGGGAGGTTTCAGAACTGTTTTCAAAGTTGAAGTATATATATATATCATCGTCTCCTGTGATGATGTTCTTGGTTGGGTTCGAGTAAAAAGAATTGGGAAAGTTACGTAAAGTTCTTATGTGGTAGGCAGGCGCTCTTCTTCTTTGAGGGGATATAATAGTTGTATCTACCCCAGTTTTACGGTGGCATATTGTACTGGAGATGATAAATTATGTTCTCGTTGCTAAATAGAGGCTTATGAAAATGGGGGAAAAAAATCTAAACTGTACCAAAGAGGGACTGATTTCTATGCGAGGTATTGTTCGTAGTTGATCATTATTCGTGGTATCGTATCTTCTATCTAGTAATGAGCCCTTGTAGGGCTAGCTTTGGTGGTGGCAGTAGATGTAAGTAATAACGCGGTATGATATATCGATCAACTCAACTTGCATGTACCAAGAGCAGATCAGTGCAAAAAAGATTAGTATCCCACCAAAGATGTTGTAACATGTGACCCGAACCGCCGTAGCTTTGCTTTTGTAGACGCAGAAAAGAGAAGAAGACAGAAAGAAAGGATGATTGGTACACAAACCAGGAGAGAGAAAAGAATCGACACATGCCTGTGTGGATGACAAAGTACAACAAATATACGCAGGGAACGCTTGCAATCCTATCAAAAGAATCAAACCCGAACGGACAAGGAGAGTAACCGGATGAGAAATGACGGATATATATGCATGAATAGCAAGATCGAGCCCAAATAGTAAGGAAATTCCGAGAAAAGAAGGACTTTGACACCAGAAAGGAATCGAAAAAAGTGAAGGGACCAGTATAAATCACGCTGAATAACATGACAATTCGCTCCATCAGACACAGCACAAAAGACAATCAAGACGCGAGTGTAGTAGAAGAGAGAGAGAGAGAGAGAGAGAGGAATGTGATCGAAGCACGTCATCTAGAAGCTGAAGAGTCCACTTCGCTTCTTTCCAAGCGGATAAACAACCAAGGCAGCCAAGAATAGGCCCACAGTGAAGCCGACTGCTACCTGGATCATTCCGTAACCAATGTCAAGAACGACACCGTGGAACTCGCGATCGAAATTTGGGCTCGATAGATTCTTTGCTGCGTCCACGAAGCCCTGTGTCCCGTTGGAGACGACGGCGAAAGGAGAGGTCGACGTAGTGATCTGTTCCGCTGCCGCAATGCCTGAAATGAGTGACCCGCTGGCAGCGAGACCAGACGGGACCAAAACGAAGATGGCGGGCAGCATCGCAGCAGCCGCAAACCCGTGTCGTAGCCGACTGTAAAGGTTTCCCATGACCCCGATGACGAACGCACCTAATGCACCAGATATTTGAGTGCTGGAATAGAACCTCTTGGTGCCAAAGTAATTCGTCACATATCCTGCGAAGGAGATAATCAACATCATAGGAATTTGCTTCCACTTCGCTTGATTGATGATTGCGAGGCAGAAGGTGAAGAGGATTGCAAAAGGAAAATGCTGAAGATATTCATTGGTGATGGGACTCGGCGGGCATGTGTAGTCCGAAGATGCATCACCATCCAATAGTCCGTAGACTGCGGTTCCGATAGTGATCCCGAACCCGAGGAAGAGGGAGTAGATGATGGCATAGACCATGCGGACAGACCCGGCAACAATGCTGCGCGATTGCAACTCCAGACTGGCGCACAACACCATGTATCCAGGCAGGATCAGTGCAATCGAAGATTGAGCTAAAGCAGAAAAGCAGAAAAGCCGCCCGTCTCCATAGCGGATGCTGCCAAAAGCCCGGGCCAAGAACGAAGTTAGGACTGCTGCGGAGATCTCAAAAACATTGGCGTAAAGATTGGAACGTGGCGAAAGTACGAGCTGGAGGGTTCCTAAAAGACATCCGAGCAAAAAGGCAATTGGCATATCAATGGGTCGTGCGTTGAACGCGAAAGGACCGACGCAGGCGCTGGCACATCCATAAATAAGAATAACAAGTGGCACCGGGTACTTGTTCTTCTGCTTCAGGATCTCGTCCAACCGTTGAATGGCCTCTTCAACTCCAATCACACCATGAATCACCTCCTTGTAAATCAGATGCACATCGCAAAGTCGACCCAGATCAACCCCCTGGGGACTTCGGACTAATCTAACCTCGGTGGTGTGGGTAGAAGCATCATCAAACGAGATAATCATGCAACCAGGTATATACAGAAACTGGCCATCAACTTCCAAGACGCGAGCCGTCATCTTCATATATTCCTCCATTCGGTGGGTAGGAGCACCGTACTTCATCAAAGCCCGGCAAAGCCGGATGAGATATCCTTGACGGGAGAGAAGTTCGGCTATCTGGACTGTGATACGAATCTCATCCTCGAGCTGCGGCTTGCCCATCCGCTTTGGTACGTTTGGAATGGCTCCACTGCTACGCGAGCGCTTGAGCATCGCGATTGGAGAGCTCGTAGAGTTCTTGGCCGTCGAGCCAGCCAGCGAAGTGCTCGACTGGTTAGGTGATTTTTCATACCACTTCCTGGGCCGTTGAGACTTCCAGGTAGGGTCTGGGGATAACCCTCGGCTACTGAACTCTCCCGTGCTGCTCCGGCGCAAGCTGGCATTCCGGCCCCGCGAATAGTGACTACCGGGTTGATCGTAAAGTTTGAGTAAAGAGGAGAGGATGCCGCCGCGGTAATGTGTCGGTCGTTCGACATAGGCGTCAGGGTCCCTTTCTTCATGGGGAGTAACTTGTCCAGACTCCAGCCCTGCCGAGGGGGCTTGGAGCCGGCTCAAAAAATCAAAATCGCTTCGAGTCATTTGTCTGACTAGTTGGTGGGCTTGAGAAGTTCGGATCGATTGTCGGCCGTTCAGTGGGCCCAGGTCATCGTCGTCTGAAAAATCGCCAAATTGCTTTTCGGAAAGACTTATCATGGGAATCTCATCTCCATCCTCAAAAGGTAGCGCCGCCTCTGAAGGAGAAGATGCGATGGAGGACGGTCGACTCGGCCAAGGACTGGACTTCGGAGTTTTAGAGGATTGGTGCAGCACGGATGCCAGCCGTTGGGCTCTCTCTTGTGCTGAATGAATCGCCCTCCCCTTCTCATTACTGACCTCATCATCATCGCCAGTGGCACCCGTGAAACTGGGTGCTGAGTGGACCGTGAGGCCCGTGACACCTACTTTCGGACTGGGGCTGATATCGATCAAAGGCACTGATTGGGGGTCAGGAGAAGCCTTAACTGCTGATGGAATGCTGGCAGTGGGCAATGGTCTTTGCGGTAGCGATGACCCCCTTCCAACAAACCGGGCCGCTGACGTCGACCCAGAAGGACTGGTGCCAAGACCAGCTTCGCTGACCGTGAATTTGACCCGATTCGCGCTCCTGGGGATTGCTGCATTCCTCAGCCTGCCCTGAGCTCCGCTTGGATCCGGCAACCTCTCCTGCGAGCTCTCATTGGGGGTCGGTAGGGGGGTCAGGACACGCGGCCCTGGGGATGATCTGCTTGCTCCTCCAGATACATCAGTAAGGCTCGAACGCCTGGAGGTGGAGGATATGGGCAGATCAAAATAGCCGCCAGCCATTTTTAATTGCTTTACGTGACTGGCGGAAGCTTGGTCTCAACTCACGGAATCTGCAGTCCGTTTTGTGTTACCTCTGCTTTGTTCTCGCCCTGATATGATAGCTCTTCTTCCAATCTTATTTTTTTCCTCTTCCAATATTCTTGATTTCCCTGAACAAACTCAACACGGAGAAAAAGAGACAGTCACTTGAGATTGCAGCCTAATCTTGTCCAAGGGGTTTCGATGTGCGAAACTTGTTCCAGCAGCCTAGCAACCGCGTTAATATGTAACTTGCATCATTATCATGAGATGTGGTTGGTCACGAAACGCACCTCGCAAATTTTGAGTCAAGGTCAAGGAATGACGGACACAGATAAGAATGGTGATACGTTTTCTTTTTCCACTTCTTCTCACCAACGTGAACTTGGACTTGAAGAAAGAGAAGTCACAAAGGTAGGTTGAAAGGGATAAAGGGCCGCCACAAGGAATGAAAGTACGTCACGGGTACATAGCCCAATATTGATACAGCCTGAAAAAGAAAGAATTCCTCCGTCGGATCGAAGGGGAAATAGGAGTGAGGAGGGACACCGGGAAAGATTGCGAAAAAGGAGGGGAGCTTATACTCGGTCTCCTACCTGAGGGACGAGGATGAAGGGGGCCGGCAGGTGATGATGGAGAGAGAGATAAGAAAACGAGCTCAAGAGAAGTGCACCGCTGGACGAAAGCAGCCGAATCTGGGAAATGTGAACACGGGTTAGAGACAGACAGGACCAATCACGGAGCTCCTTGCACCACGATGGTCATATGAAGAGAGTGGATGTGCGCGACCTATCCTTGGCCTTGTGTAGCGGACGAGAGTTCGCGGAATAATATTGAAAAAAGGAATTGATAATTCGGGGTTAAAAGATCGAGGTGTCTGTGCCTGACATCGGGGGTGGCAGGGCAGGGGATGGTGATCTCAAAGAGAGTAGGGGGAAGGGGAAGTTTTGTATCAGACGCTGCTTCGGGTGCCCAAGGCGTGGTTGCCACCTGGGAGTAGTCGAATCACTGCCTTGGCCGGAAGAGTTGAAACCGTGACGAATCTGTGTGGATGGATCACAGAGACCCCCAGAGGGCTAGACACGGACAAAGTCCTACTTATAAATAATCCAAAGTCAAATGCCCACTCTTCTTCCAGCGCGTTTCGATAAGATACACTGGGTTGTATGTGTCCGAAGTGCTACTAGTGCTCACCAGCTGAGCCCATCAAGCCAGACACATGGCTTTCAATCCAAGCTGCTTCATGAGCACGATCAGGAGGGCAGGAGGATAATAGTGGACACCTAGCCCCCCGTATAATTGAGTGGCGCTCAGACATCGGCGAGCGAGCAGTGAGATTATTTTTTTATTTTCTTTCCTACTGCTACTATCTTAGATGCGGGCAGCATTATCGACGGAACCGGTTCCACGGGCTCCACGATGCGGTACCACTTGGCCCAAGGGGTAAGCCACCTTGGCCTAGATGGAGACCGGATAAAGGGATTGCAGCAGGAAGTCACTGGAAACACAGGACCCATAGCAGCCCGTCAAAGTGCTTGGGTTCTGATGGTAGTTTCCATTGCTCCGGGTGGTTATTGGTGGTGGTAGTTTTGTGGTGTTGGGCTTGTTGCCGGACAGAACTCGGTGATAGTGTCTCTTTCTATTGGATTTGTTGCTTTTCTGTTGCAGCTGTAAAAACCCATGCTTGCTTACTTCGGTATTATCCACGTAAAGTATCTATGTGGTGGTGGATGTCATTGTTGTTTTTATTTGTGTTTCCTGTTTGCTGAATACATAATTCTCCTGGTATTTGTTTTTCTGTCTGTGAAAGTGGAGGCCTGTCAATCGGGGGGGAGACTCCACCACCCGACTGGAAAACTTGAAGTGTCTGGAAGGTCTGGGCTGGGCCTTCTGGAACCATTAAGGGAAGGGGAAGATCCATGGGTTACCGCGGGCGGTATTAGGCGGGAAAAGCTTGATGAATGCAATTGCTCGCGTCAGGTCAAGCTCATTCCCTTGTTTTCTTTTTTCAGTTTCTCTCAAAGCCCCGAGTGGGACCGTGGCTGGGTCCGGAAGAAGGAACCCAGGTTTATCACCCACTTTAGCGCCCGAACCGGGTCGCGGACCCCAAACCGAAAGTCCGACCCTCTGAAAGGGCTAAGACTGGCTATCTATGACTGCTGAACCCGTGGCGGCTACTCCGGGAGCAAGCCATAAGCCATGGGACTATTTTGCCAACTCGTCCCAGGGCCTATGTCGGCTACCCGATCATTGCAGACTGAAGACCGATAGTTTGAGGTCCGCCAGACATGGTGTGGATGAAGACGCTTGCAGGGAGGTGCACTCCGTACTCTGATTTGTGCGGCGCATGAACAGCCCATCGATCGGGAATGACATTGGTCATGGCGATGAAGATGGATCGATTTCATCCTCGACTGACAGAAAATAGCAAGTCTTGGACGTTTCTTGAGCAGCGTGGGTGGGTCAGCGGTGCAGCCGAGTTGCTGGATTACGAAGCTTCGGGGGGATGTTTGGAATCCATCACATGGGTGGGTGGATTGTGTCAGAGGGGGAGATGGATGGAAAGGAATGGAGAAAGGGAGGGTAGGAGGAAAGGAGAGAGTGAGGTTGGGATTGGGTGGAGGGTGGGAAGCCAGAGTGGGTGTGGGAGATGGATGGGTGGATGCATCAGTCACTGACTGACTGCCTGCCTGCCTGCCTGTACTGTATGTACTGTATGCACACTGTATGTTCAATCTAACCCACCCACCATTTTTCCTTCCCTTTCCTTTTCTTTGCTTCCCAGTTCCTTCGTTCTCCATCTTCATCTGTCTTCCTGCATTTTCATTCCTCCCTTTTCTTTTCTTCCTCTGGGCACTACTGCAGACTACTACTGGATAGTATGGCCGGCTGCCTTGGTAAAACCCCCCTCCTAGTCCCAAGAGGTCCCTGCTGATCCACACAGGGGGTGACAGTTTTTGATCTTCACCGAACCAAGTCCGTTTATTGGGAGTTGTGTTGCCCCCCTCAGGCTCTTGTTTGCTCCGTGCACTTACTTGTCTTTCCAGTTCTTTCTCCCTCCTTCGACTCCGATCGCCCAATTAAGCCGTGCCGATACACAGGTGGCAATTCCCGGTGAGAATTCTACTGTTGTCTCCCTCCATCCTGTCCGATGGCTGTCGTCTGTAGCTGCAAAATTCTTGTCTGTCTCCTCTCCTCTAGACTCGATGGACTTTCGATAGCGTACTACACTACTTGACGAGGCTATCTATGAGGTCGCTATGGAACATAACCTCCAGGCAGCAAAGAAACTCCGGAGTATAACGGGAACCTCTCAAGGCAAACAAATCATCATCAGAAAATTGATACTTGGGACGTTGAAACTAAGTACTCCGTAGGTCGTTTCAGCTCCTTACTTGGGCTGATGGGCGTTCCCTCTCAGACGGCATGGCGGTGGTAATGTCGCCGATCCACATTCCCCGAATCGCTCACTCGCTGTGTCGTCGTCACAGCAGATCCGCCGGCTCCATGATCTTCGCGGTGATGCGCAAAGCTAATGCGACCGCCCCACTGCCATATTTGTCTGCCTGGCCTGCATCAGACAGCAAGGCAGAGCAGAAGTTGAAATGTATAATTAGAAACTCACTTTTGTAGGCCTTTTACCCTGCGTAGTAAGGACAAAGAGATGTCTAGACTCTCGAAACTGACGATGAACTGAATATGAATCCCGTCTCCCCGCCTTACACAAGTCGGCATCGTGCAAAGTACTTGGGAAGTCTGCAGTTCTGTGCTCGACTCAGCTCCCGACACTGCTTGCTTGTATCACTCCCCTTCCCACAACGTCAAGGAGTCTTCCGGGAAAGTGGAGTGGATGGTCGAAGGGCGTTACACGATGGGCTCTTTGGGCTCAGCTCAATTCTTTTGTACTCCAGAGGGGTTAGATCACCACCCTCTTCCATCGTGATGCAGAATTGATGTTCTTCATGTGGTCGTCTAGTCATTGACGTAGCTCCAGCAGACGCCTCGTACACCCCGCTCCATCCTGGACAATTCCTCAGCTTTCACGGTAACGCAAATCATTCCCCAAATGCAAGATGGTTCAGCTCCCAACTGTGCTAACTGTGCCACTCTGACGTGAGCTGCCGAGGATGTCTGTGACTCCTGCACGGACGCAGGGACCAATACTTAATTCTGCAATTGGGAGTGCGACAACATTACACACCATGGCTGTCGGTCCTACCAGTGGCACCGGGGAGGGGAGGCTGCCGAGCCGGCGGATGCACATGTATGCTGACGGGCCATCGCTCGCGGATCTGTGCAATAATGGCATTCACATTCTTCAGTGCAGAGTAGCACAATGAATGTAATCGGGCATGGTAGACACCCGGCATCATCCACGAGCGCCGACAGTCAGCGCCCGTAGATCAGCCACCGGTGGCTCGGGCGAGAAGGTTCCTTGGTTCAGCTCTTCCCGGGCCTTGTCAGGGGTGGGGCAGAGCTTATTTGACAGTTGAACCCGCCTGGCCCGATGTACTTTTTTACCTTTACTTGACTGTCAGGCATTTTCTCTCATTCTTGTCTGGGCGGTTGATGTTCCTCAATGGCCTGGAATGCTCCCCGGAGCCTTTCTCCTGATCACGCAGTTGGCCATCGGCGGCTGCAGCAACAAGCCACCCAACCAATCCGCGTGGCACAACAGCAGCAGTCAAACTTCTTCAGACAAGAAGAAAATATCTCTCTGCAATGAGCGATGACTCAATGACTCACACGTCAAGTCTAATTGGTGCTGCTTTTGCGACAGCCAGGTACTTGGCGAGGATGCCTGGAGCACCGGAAAGGTTAAATATTGGAACCTTAGCAGTCCAGGCCAGCGTCGAGCTACCATCTTGCTGGCTTACTGGGCTCCACCCATCCATCCAGTCTTTACATGAACCTTCGAAGCTTCTTCCAGTGACTGTCTAGACCGATCGGTCATGATGCCGTCAGCTGGTCTATCTTGACATCAGACACGAGGTGCTTGTCCGCAGACTTCCGGGGGATCAAGCTGTCGTTGAAGATGACTATTCCAGGTCTAGGCCTTGAGCCTCGCCATCCACAACAGTGGCATTCACATGGATCCATTCTCCAAGTACTTTGATTGGGCACTTTCATATTACTTGGAAAATGTGCCGACTGGCTAACAGTACCTCTCAGCAGATGCTGATCAGAACCCCGCATAATATGCAGCGTGTACAACTCGATCTTTATCCAGTACAAATGAGAGCCAGCAGCAAGTGCTACCAGAGGATAACGCAATTCATCAGGAGTCGCCAGAGATAAATACATCTAAAAACACATGCACACACACCAAACACCAAATAACACAAGGTTTGTATCTCCTAGCTTGGCATCCGTGCGTCGGACTTTCCATCACACAAGAACTTACATTTATTTCCTGATCATCACGCGACAAATAGGCTAATAATGAGACATAGTATTAACTACTGATCTCTTAAATCTTCATGATCAACACATCACATCATGTACGCACCCAATCACCTAACATTGTCTAGCTCCTAGCTAAACCATACAAGGTTACAGCACCAGATACAACCACATGACCATATCTATTCTCTCCACAATATACACTACTAATGCTGGATACTCATCCCCTATCTAACCGGCAGAACCTGAAACCTAAGGAACTAAGCCACGCTACTCCAGCAACCACTGTACCTAGCCGAAACTATCGGAATCTCGTCATTGCCGCTAGTCGATCATCTCCCTTCCCCACTCTGCCTCGCGTCTTTTCTTTCTTTCTCTGATAACGACCAAAACAACCTTTCGGGAAATAAAAGGGGAAGGGGACAGAAGTGATTGCTGCCCAACGAAAACGTTCGTGATTACCTATGTTGATCGGTGGGTAGTTCGTTAGTTCTAGAAGGATACGAGGTGTTCTGATTTGCAGTCAGTTGATCGTTTGCTACTCATATACCAAATTTTATCAAGGGGCTAGTGAGCTGTATGAGAACTGGTAGGTTTGTCACTTAGACAAGAGATGATTTGAGTAGGTAATTAATACTTAGAGATAAACTCATTAATATATGAATGATAACCATCAATTACATTTAGTACTACTAGTAGTACCAAAGGTAGAAGTCGTTATGAAACCACTTGTAGTTTACTAGATAAATAGTTATCAAGATACTTAGTAATGTCTATCAGCATCTTTGTCCTATAATGAATCTATATGCTGGCTTTTGATGATGAGATCAATCATCAATAGGATCGAAACATATATATATATGACTCAAGAGGTAATCTAACCATCATCATCATAATCAACACAATTGCAGTGACGCGTAAATATATATCTGAAGTCTATGGCAAATAATTGTAGTAGTGCGGATGCACAATCTTCAACTGTTGATACTAAGTACTACTACTACTACTACGGAGTAATATGATGACTATTCTAGTGACATATGATCATATCATACCTTGTTCTGCTCCCCTCATTCTACAAAGTCCCTATTACTTATTCTATTCTATACAATTCTATAATTCTATAACATTCTTTTACTAAGTACCTGGCACCGAAAGAGAAACAATCCCACATTCCAACCCAAATAACAAGGAAAATATTCCTTCCACAACACCACTACTTAATCCTTTCCTTACTTACACTCTAAGACTGAATATACAGAGCCAATCCTAAATTACTTCATACACAGTAAACCCATCCATCAATCCGGGCTGAAACATACCATACCATACCACCTCAAAAGCCTGTATGTGTAAATAGTAATGCTATGTATCTAAAAATAAACCACCACCACCACCATCATAATCATCCATGAACGATGATGATGTATTATTCTAGATAATTCAGCAAGTTTCTATTCATTCATGTGCATTTCATTCACCACCTTGGAACTGCAAATCCACCATCCCTGAGGACGCGTAATCCCCAGTACGTAACTTAGCCACTGCAGATCATTTGCACGCTTTGCACATCTTCCCAAACCTCAAACCTCAAGGGTATAATATAAATACAATGTCTAAAATAAGCACTAAGCACTATACGCCAATCAATAAGCGTAACAAGAAATAGAAAAACCGGTTTGAATTAGTTGTTTCTAGTCTTCTACATACTTAGTAGTCTAGACTTGATTGGACCAGGAATAGGTGCATGTGTATGCGCATGCTAGTCAGCACTTTATTTACTAACTATAGTACTACTATGTAGTTCACTTACAGGAAAGTAGGTACCTACCTACCTGTCTGTCTGTCTTGTGGGATTATCTACGGTCAGTATCCATGTTGTATTGCGTGGCTACTAGTTTGTAGGGACATGTAAATGTATAGACCTGAAGAATTGGCTTCATCCAGATAATGTACTGAGAGTAGTATACTATTTATTCATCCTACTGACCATGTCCTGTCCTATCCTATCCTATCCTATCGTATCCCCCATCCATCTCCATTCATACACACCCCAACTCCATTGCTGAAGAGAAAAAGAATTAACGCCCACCCAAAACGAAATTAGAATTTATCAAACGCCAAGGCTAGTCCCTGCCCTGCCCTGCACAGCCCAGTCCGCAAATACATGACATAACAGATTGTAATGAACCGCTCTCTGCCCCCTTCTTTCAGGGATATGTATAGTAACAAGCGTCATCCTATCTAATTGATACCGAGACTATGTCGAGCGACGCTCCACCCGGCTCAACGCCCCAAGAATCACGCCGAGGTCTTCTCGGGGTCGTGGTCGGAGGCTGAGGTCTTGACGGTTGTTGGTTTCGTCGGCGCTGGATTCGGCTGTCGCGAGTCGACGACGTGCGTCGCGCTCGTCGAGGCGCTCGGCGCAGATGCGGAGGATGCGGGTCGAGACTGTATCGGACATGGTGCGGTAGAGGTCGATGTCGTGGATGCCAGCGGCGAGGGAGTCGAGGGTCGGTGCGAGTGAGTTGGTGATGCGAGAGAGTCGGGTGGAGACGGTAGAGGGTGACATTTGGGGTAAGAGGTTTGGTTCGGGGGCTGCTGGCTCGGTTTCCATGGGCTGGGTGTCTGCTTCTTCTTGTTGTTGTTTGGCGGCTTCGGGGTTTATTTGTGCAAAGATTTCTCGTTGCGACGGTTCTAATAGAGACAGGTCGATTTGTTGGGGCGGTGATGGTTGTGATGATGGGACGGAGTCGGATTCGGGTTGTTCGGGTGGTGCAGGCTTGATTCGAGGGATGTCTGCTGGCCTTAGGAGTGCATTGAGAGCATGTCGCTCTTTTTGCAGCCTTGACACGTAGCTGTTAGCTTCCACCTGCTGCTGCCCATCAGACACTGCGTACCTTTGTATTTGCTCTTCCAGTTCCTGGATCTTTTCCGCGTTTTGAATGTTCTTTGGGTTTTCCTTCTTGACCACCAGAGTAGGAGGGGTAGCATCCTCTCTTCCAAACCAGTTGGAAAGCTCCGAGTTGCTGGAGAACTCCTTCAGCAGCTCCTCCTGGATGACTCGCGCTGGGATTTGTTAGCTTATGCATCCACTTCCTCATTATCAAACATACCGGCTAACCGGGCGCTCTCGTCTTCTGAGCGCGACCCAGACGGCTTATCACCCATTGCCCGCGTGCCACACCATATCAGGAGCTGACGCATCCTCCGAGGCTCCGGCAGATCAGCCGCGATATGCTTGTAGAAATCTGCGGTATCAACCTTCTTGTGCGGTAATGCTGCAATGTTGTTAGCATTCATCAGACACACATGGCATACATTGCCCACCATTAGACGCCCCCGAGTCAATCAGCGAGCTGGCTCGCCGTCCTCTCATCCCAAGACTGCTCCGTCGATTCCCTCCTTTCACAGATTTCTTTCCCCGCATCTCCTTGTTGCGCTGGATGACTGGCGTATCCGCCAACGGCAGCGCAATTGTAGTAGCAGTTCCGGACTGTTGCGGCTCTGGAGACACAAAGCCATTGCGTGGTTGCGGTTGCGGTTGAGACTGCTCCTGTTGAAGTGCATCGGTCTTCGAGTTACTCGGCCTGCCTTTCCTCCGCTTCTTCTCCAACGGCACCGTCTCGACTTGGTCGTGTTTTCGTGTGGAGCGTGTAGCACGCTGTTGCTGTTGCTGTGGTTGTGGTTGCGGTTCCGGCTCAGGCGCAGGCTCGACCGGAGCTACCGAGTTTTTCGCAGCGCCTCTCGTTCTCCTCTTCCCAGTCCCTTCAGCCTGTTTCTTCGGTTCCTCCGCAACCTCCGTCTTCTTCTCCTCTACCCGCTTCTTCGGCGGTCGACCTCGCCTCGGCGATGGTTGTGCCGGCTCTTCCGGGACAGGCGACGGTACCTTCTTAGGCTCTGATGGCTTAGCCTTTTTGGTCGTGATGCGCGAGAACTGGAACCCCTCGATATCCTCCTCAAAGACTGTGAACCCAAGCTGAGGCATTAGCAATTCATCCATTACCCTCATCGCATAAGACAATCACCGCCACTGCGATCGCCCTTCGTTCCAATCGCACAGGGTCACTCACCAGCCTTCCGTTTCTTCTCCGCAGCACTCAGCTTCTCCTCACCCCGATCCTGCTTATTCAAACTCAATCGCGCGCTCGTTCTCCTGCCCGAACTTCTTCCAGGCGCGGCAGGACGCGCCTGCGCCTGGGACGTTGCCATATCAAGGGCCAGTAACGGTTCGCGACGTTTCGTCTTGGTGGTAGAGGTCGTCAAAACAGTGACGGTCATGTCAGGACCGGGACTCAAAAGGCGGGGTCGTAAGGGCGGGCAACAAATGAAAAAGAGTAAGGAGCGTAGATATCAAACTGCGAAGAAGTCGATACAGTTCTGCCCCGCGCAGTGTCTTTGTTTCTCCTGCCGGGAAGAAATCAAGCGCGAATGGTAGCTGAAGCTGAAGCTGGCCGCGAAGAATTCCTCCCGCTTCTGTTGTTGATAGGATCCTCTCCGTCACCGCCAAATCCTTCCACTCCCGGAACAATTCACAAGCGACAAGTACTAGCTGGGATTGACAATCGTGCTTTGAACAGACTCCTCCGGTTTTCTTTTTGGACCTGGGATAGGTTGGTGGAATGCGGGATCGCGCGGTCGCAGGTAGTCGACGGGTAGCTTTCGACGGGACGCAAAACGGGGGGGTGGTGTGGGCGGTCCGAGGGACGTGTTGTCGATAGCCGGGTTGCGCGGTACAACCACCCGTTCAGAAAACGCGGCGACAGCGGGCGACCGATTGAGACAGGCGAATCGAGATTGAAGATAGGATGGCAGAAACTCCCACAAGGCTCCTTGCGCAGAAGGGCCAAGCTCTGGCGTCGGGATGACGGGGGGATTTGGCTCTTGCGAGTTGCCGCAGCACGCGCTTGTTTTGGTCGTGGCGCGTGGGGACGACGCTAGGCCCGTTTCGGGTGACACCGCTGGTGGCCCGCGAAATGCAGTCAAGTCACTTACTCTATCTTACTATATCGGAGTTGTGATAAATAATAGGTTCAATATTTGCAACTATGTCCATTACGTATGTTCTAGTATCTAATCAATGTGTACAGCCCCGCATGATTGCTTGCTTCCAGTAGTCGTCCGGCTTCGTCATGGTAGGTAAGTATTCTTTACAAGTGTGCTGCAAATCGCTATGACGGCTCCCGGCCGTGATCATGTACCAGTAAACGCCCGAAATGAATCATCCTTCAATTGAGTCACCTCAAGAGAATCGCGGAAAGATAACACGCATGTTACGCGCTGGTCCTTCCCTATTCAAAGGCCGCCGCATCAGTCGGTGGTGCCAGACTGCCTTCGATTCGGCGCTTGGCGGCTTGCATCTCCTCCAAAGAGACATCCTCGGTCTTCTTCGGCATGTCGGGCTCATATTGAGCGACGCCAGGGCTGTGGCCCACAGACATGCCGACTCGGATCTGCAACGGATAGGGCATATTAGTACTGACGACGCATGAGGATCACAATGGAAGGTGGCTTACCAATGTTTCCAAAGGACCCTTTGAGTTGTCCACCAGGTCACTGTCGAAGTTCACAGCACCCTCTTCAAAAAGAAGCAGGAGAGTGCTTCCTCCAAACTTGAAGTATCCAAGCTCTTCAGCCCGGGAGACCTTCTCTCCCGCCTTCCGTGTAATGACCGTACTTCCCACCATCATGGCTCCCACGCAAACCACCATGACACGGCCGTGAGCAACCGAATCAATGGGTACCAAAACTCGCACGTTTTCGCCATAAACGTCCAAAGCAGAACGGATCGCCATCGGGTTGACAGTGTAGTATTCACCTTCAATGGTCTTGGGCTCGCCCAAGACACCGTCCACGGGGATATGGAAGCGGTGGTAGTCCTGCGGCGCGAGACGGAAGATTCCCAACGCTCCATTCTTAAAGCGTTGCACATCCTCAGGATATGCGTCGCCCAGAAGTCGAGCAATGGAGAACTCCCTGCCCTTGACCCAGATTCCGGTCGCTTCCTCCAAGCGGTCAAACACGACCGCTCGGCAATCAGCAGGCGATACTACGATCCCGGGCTCCTCAGGGGCTGAGCAGGGCCGAGCACCGGGCTTGAGGGCACGGTAGAAGAATTCGTTGAAGGTCTTGAACTTCTCCACTGGGAGCAAGACCTCAGACATATCGAGTTGATGGAAATTGATAAAATCCCGGATTTGACTGGCCGATGCCGGGTCATCGTACTTCCTGCCCTGTTTGATACTGAGCGACTTCAAGATCTTGCGGACTGTGATAGACGGTTAGTTATGTGCGAGTCAGGCTATAAGCAACAAGCGGGTAATCATACTTCTCTTCTTTTCCATTTCTCGGCTCTTGAGGCCCTTATATAGAAGCCGGATTCCCAGCCGGACATAGACACTCATACGCTCTTCATTGATCTGGCCAGTGATTCGATCCTGAACAAGGATGTTGGCTGAGTTGGCACCCAGCTTATACCCACCATAGGAGATCTTGGTGATCACCTTGGTGTACCACTTGCGCTGGGCCTGACTCGATGTTACGAATCCACCCATGACGAGGTTGTCTACCTGTCTCCAGTCCCGGCTGGCACAGGTAGCAATGTGTGTGATGATGTCGGCATCTGAGCGTGAAGAGAGGCGCGGTTGATGACATAGAGGACATTCTCGGAGTTCAATAACGTGTTCCACACCTCGTTCATCTCCCAGGTCATCTGGAAGGAGGTCCTCCTCCGTGGAACTCGGCTGCTCATCACTCGACAATGTCGGTACTGAAGTAGCCTGAGGATTGGCATTGTGTGAGCGAGGTTCCATGGTGAGTTCATCACCACTTGATTGTTCATCACTCTCACGGCTAGCGGTCGACGGCGTGGGCGAGAGTTTCTTGGGAGGTGAGCCGGGGTCTTTCTGCAGAGCCTGAAGTGTATCTTCCAGGCATATCACAGCCTGGTCGAATGTCAGATCCATAGTATCACTGGGCTCATTCTCCGAGCTGAACCGTTCGAAGAAGCTGTCGATCGTAGACTCCTTCAGGGTTGACCCAAGAGTGTCAAGCATTGTCGTGAGCTCAACTTTGTCGATCCGGCCGCTCTCATCGGCATCATACTGTCTAAGCATGAGTCTCCAGAACTGCTGCCGCAGTGCACGATAAGGCATGTATTTCGCCTTGACAAACAGTTCAGGGAAGTGTTTATCTTCCCATCTTTCTTTGTTTTTCAGGGCTAGTTGTATCCGATAGACCTGAAGGCCATTCGACTCGAGCGGTCCGATCGGATCTCCTTCGAAGCTGGCCGCTGTTGGGGTGGAAGGCTGGCTACTCTCGGGAATTTCAGGGATACTCCGTGGAGGTAGCAATGTCGAAGACTGTTCCTGCAGTGTCTGGCTTGTTAAGGAAGTAGAAGAACCTCTGGGTGTAGTGCCAAATTTGGGTGACGTTGACAAGCTGTTGGCCGAAGGCGATCTGCTGATGGCAATTTTTATCTCTGAAGGCCGGCTGGAATGACCTTGCTCGGCCCCTGTGGGATCCAGACTCGGGTCGACGAATTTGTATAGACCGGTTTCGGGGTCGGCCTCGGGAGCGGACTTTATGAGCGTCTGGACCGGGAACGAAGCGGAAGCAACAAAGTCATTTCCAGAGAACTTGTCTCTGTCCATGACGGTGAATCCGATAGTATAAGATTGTTCGTGTTTCATAACCTGAAAGACCATCTTCTCGTTGTAGACGGGGTTGAGATTGTGACGCACGACCGGCGTTCGAAGCGTTTTTCTACCGAGAGATGTGACCACAAATGGATCCATGTCAAAGGAAGTGCGCGTCACTGTTGCGGGTTAGCAAAGAAGTAGGGGCCATAGGAGGTGGCGCGTCTTACCATTCCGTTCCGGCGGAAGGTCTGTCACTTTGACAATTTCCATGAAAACGATACCCTGTACTCCGTTACCAGCCCCTGAGAATTGATAGGCTCTAGCGGCAAGGGATTTGCGCTTCAAGCGCTTGAGCCGTAGTCTGCGTCTTCTCTTCTCGACGACCTCAGGTTTCGTAGGGTCGTCTGTCTCATCCGAGGTTTCTTCCTCTCTGTCGACATCATCCAGCGTGATGGACGGGATCTGCGGGAAATCATCCTCCTCATCTCCAGAGGACACCATCGTTTTGAACTTGTGATAGGTGTCCGTTGGCGAAGCGTTCGGATTCGATGCGTCGAGGAGTGAAAATTTCAGAAGAATCTCCCCAGAGACCATACTGTCCTTCTTTTTAGTTGGTTTTCGCTTCGATTTGAGTGTATACCATTTTGGCTTGAGGGCATATGTCAGCTCAGCTCGATCTAAGCCACACGAAACGGGCGCCTACCTGCTGATGAACGTCACCATTCTGAAAGATATCTTCCAGTGCTATGTCGAACTCGCCCAGGTAATCTTTGCCAAATCTATCATGGTCCCAACAAATGCACTCCAACAGCGGTACGCCAACCACTGGCATCTCGAATGTCACATTCCATTCTGGGTTCAAGGTCTTGGGAATTGTGGGTGTTGATTGTCGTGCGTCTCCGAGCGTGACTACCAAGTACTGCAGAAGAGGAGGGTTTCGTCAGCCACAAGGCTCGAAAATGAGATTGACTGGTTTCTCCATGATTGATAAAGGGGAACTCACCGGATCGCTAGTCCCTCCTCGATCCTTAGCTGCAAGATTTCGTCCCTGAAGGTATATGCGACCTGGGTTAGCGGATCAATGGAACTGTGGTCAGAGCTTCCGTAGAGCTCCGCGCGCTCGTAGATGCGACATTCTCACTCACCCGAATGACGGAGACTTTCAGGATTAACGGCTTCTGCTCAGGCATTCGCATCGGGCTTGTACTCCTGCTTTGGCCGGGAGTAGGGTTATTGCTTTTCGTGCTCAGATGGCTGCTGAGACGTTGTGGCAATGGTAACCGCACCATGGTGACCGGCCGGAAGTGCGGGGGAAACAGGCTCGACGAAGGCGGAGGAGGACAGGACACGTCGCGTCAACACGGGAAACTGGACAGGGAAAATGGTATTAGAGAAGAACTATCGCATCAATCAAGTGCCATGGAGGGCTATTGGGAAATATAGTACATTGAAAAGCGGCCAGAGCTCCCCGGCCACCGTGACGAAGAGGTGTCACGGTGTGGTTGCCTGTCAGGACGAACTGCCGGCTGATCTAAAGTACTACTAAGTGGTGCTCTCTGTGTCTGGATCCGCCCAGTGAAACCAGGAGACGGAGCCACGATCGGACAGTACGGAAATCAACAGGAGAACTTCACCCACCCTGCAATTGGCACCTTTTTGTTTCTAGCGAAGCAAGGCCAGGAGCATTGCGCCCACAAAACCGGTGACAACGAAAATGGGGTGGAAGAGAGGGAAAGCTTAATGCACGGACTTGGACGGGGTGAATACAGTAATAATAGTAATAATAATAATACGACAGACGACTGGGGAGGGAGGAACCACCCCAACAACAAATAACAACAACCAGGTCGGCAGTAATAATAGGAATAATAATGATGATGATAATGATAATAATAAAAATAATAATAATCAAAGCTAAGGGGTACTAAGAATAATCGATGATGGAGACGGAAACTGGGTCTGGGAAAAAGGAGAAGGAAAGCACAACAGCAACTGACTGACTGCTGCAGCACTCGTATTGTGAGTGGGGATTTTGGGGTGGATGTCGTACTGTTTAAGTCAGTCAGTTCAAGTCCGTGAGTCCCTTTTTGAGTCCTCCTCGATGGGCTCCTTCTTGTACTTGAACCTCGGAGTTCCCAAGACTCTAATTTATTCTGCTGTTTGGGAAGCTACAACAAGATTAATGGGCTGCAGCGAATCCCCAGTTCCCAACAACGGGAGCAAGTGAGGAGTTGCGGAAGCCGCCGGTTACGCCCTGGATGATTGAAACTCCTATTAAATTGGACCCTGGTAATTCGTCGAATGCTATAGGGCTAGAAGGTGCTGGAAGAAGTGGAAAAGCTGGTAGATAAGACGTTCAGGCCCACCGGGCGAGTGATCATGAGTCTTGTGAAATGGAGAAAGGAAAGGAAAACTGGCAGCCTAGTACTACTACTTACTACTTCGTAGAGTGGATGGGGGTTGTGGCTATGGGGATGTGGCTATTTCCGAGCTCTCCCATCTGGACCACTTACCGATCATCTTGTCTTAACTCTGTCTCGTATGCTCTCTACATCTACAGAGTTCATTCACTGGCTATGTACGGAACATCGGAATCCAAATCCAATTACTACTATTGCCGAGCACATTTCTTGCTGCCTGAACGTCATCTGAGAACCCCTCATAGTTTCATCCAAGGCTCAGATCCAATGAGAGCGAATCCATCCAGTAGATCGACTGCCCCTCGATCCGGAAGCATCCAATGGATGTGTCTAACGTGAGATTCACTCGGGCAAAGACGACAACGGAGGGGCTATGGATCACTGCCTCGCTGTCCCTGCTTCAGCCCTGTAACCCCCCACACCCGGAGTAAGTCAACATGTCAATGAATAACCGAAAAGATCGAATGGAAGGGAGTATGAGTAGTAAGTAGTCTATTAAAGGACTGGGACTGTCGGAAGTTCGGCCGATTAAAGATGGTTGCCTGGAGGCGGTGAAAGTGAAGTCACTCTGGTAATTCTGGGTTGGATCTCTCCAGAGACAAAGGCATTAGGCAGTTTTCCTCTCCACTTCCTCATGCTTGAACCATGGTTCGGCCCATCGGTCAAATGCTTTGCAGCTTTAGGAGTCTTGACCGTTGATAATTAGCTATGTGTCGCAGATGATATTTAATCTGTGCTTAGGGGGACTTCACTGTCGGTGTGAGGTTCTCACCGAGAGAAATATTTATTTACCCATGAATGCTTGTGGGAACGAAGCTCAAGCTACGTACTTGAGTCACGAAGAATGATGAAAGTGACTGGTCAGTTGATGGAGCATTCAAGCTGGTTGCGCATCGTACGGAGTAAGGCTTTACAAGATACATGTCTATCACCTGGCTCAATCAGGATCAGATTTACTTTCCTGTACGACCACCAACAGTCCCCGTCAATCTGGGGTCTCCCGAAGCGACACGTTTTTGCACAGTCCCTTGCTGCGGAGTAAACTGCTACTTGCGGGTTAACGCCGACCTCGCAATCGATCCCAAAGAAATAGGTCACCTCTATGGATTTAAGGTGGAATTCTCACTGACCGTCCAGCACGGCTCAGCTGCTGTGCTGTGCATTGGCGGGGTCATTGCTGTATAGACAAGGGCCGTTCTTCGCCATAGTATTTACAGTAAGTGCTACCACAACATGGGTAGTACTAGTTAAGAGTACCCCTTCCACCCCAACCTGGCACTTCCACATCATATCCTCTATTTCAAACCAACGTATTGACGAACCAACACCTCATAGCTACCCAAGCTGGTATTTTAGAGAAGCGGAGGAGCGACCGTCTCTCAGCTGAGCGGGTTCGAAGTACACTTGTCGAGCCATGACTTCAAGACTGATCAGCGAACAGGGACCTCTGACTTGGTTAGTTGTTTGCCTTCGACCTAAATTGGGATAAGCTGCAGCAGACTCATTCTTATGATAGGCCAAATGATTGCTACGTACTAAGGGTCTCTATCGATGCCACGAACTCCTCAGATCTCTCGCGGCACCCAGCCACTGGAGTTTCAAGCTAACGCTCCTGGTCGGCTCTCCTCCAGCTATCCACGCAAAACAGATACCCAACAACTGTAAAACTATTTGACGGGTCTCTGGCCTGTTGGGAAAGATGAAATCGCCTCTCCCCCTCTCTTGATGCATCCATACCGCCTTCCAGCTGACTGAGGCTTTGATGCAGTTAAGCTGTGGGCGGCCGAGTCAGGTCCACGACTAGGCTGGCCGCTAATGCAACAGCGGTTCGGGATGCAAATCAACCTCAGCCGAACACCTGAGCACCACCTATCATATGAAGTACAGGTGGCTGGCAGCTTTTGCTGCGGCCGATCGATTGGCCAAGGCAGACCTTCAGCTCGCCAAAAATTGCAGTGCTTCCTTTGGGTTCCTCCACTGATGCTTATAAGACTCCTTACCTCTGCCAACTCTCCGTGACCTACATTTACATGGTCCATCGAATACCCCGCCATCTTGCTGGATGAATCCCTTCATATCCATGTTTGAACAGTGATTCTGCAGCAAACTTATCCTTCGGGCACATTCCTGCAGATATTCACTGCCATTTTTTGATTTGAAGACAACATGGGCTGGTTTCCGACGACCCTCGATTCCGAAGCACAGAGCTGGCGTTTTGATATCGTCTCCCTTCTGGCCATTATCGGAGGGTCCTCTATTGAAAAGCATAAGCAGGCAATCACGGCGTCCCCATTTGCCGGGTTCCCACGTATCCTACCCGCCCCTGAATCACTGCTGGATACAGATCGGCCCAACCGACTCCCCTCTGTCAAGGAAGTCACCATCATTGGCGTCAAATCCGGTACGCGCTTCACCGAACTCAATTTTTTCGCCAATGTCATTCACAAGCTCGAGGAGCTGGAGGAGTATGAGTTTCGGTCCTACAAGATTACATATCGGGAACCGGAGAAGGACACCATCAAAAGCGCAGCAGAGGTGGACGATGTCGAGAGTGGAGGAACGCAAAATGATGCCGAGCAAAAAAGCCAGCCGGACGACGACAAGAAAGAGGTCATCGTCCCGTTGAAGTCGCTCAGTGCGCTAAATCTAGTGACCTTGATCTCAATTCTAATGACCATCGGCCTCTTCATCTGGGCGGGTATGATCCACGACGGCGTGGCCCTCGTCGCCCTCGCCGCCATGTCATTGTCTACCAGCGCTGCCTGCCTTTCTGCGCAATGGTATCCGAGGCTATCCACCCGTACGACAAAAGCCAAGGTGACGAAGGGGGATATTGTCATGAAGACCCGTAACGGGGCTTTTATTGTGGTAGAATGCCCCGAAGAGATAACGAGAGAGCTGTACGGGGGAGCTGAAAGCTGTCGCTACGTGTTCAAGACTCGAGGCCACCAAGCACTTTTGGCTTGCAGCACGGTCCTTCTTATGGCGGCAATCATTCTCTTCAGTAACTGCGGATGGACGATGCAGATTGCCGTCGGCGTCGCATACATCATCCTGAATATCCTATACTTTGCCCTGGCCTTGCTGATGGATCCGGGGGAAATGTGGGACTTAAGCCGCCGATATGACGTGAAGACAGTCAGAACGGCAAAGACGAGGAGTTACACTAGAGCCTTGTGGGAGGCTATTCGGGAGACCAGCGAGATTGCATGGGTCCGAAAAGGAGGCCTGGCCCCGTCGACCGACGCATGGGATAGATGGTTAGATGAGGCCAAAAACAACTGCGGCAAAAATGCCGCGCTCTGGGATCCTGAAGAGGCAAGAGACCGTCTAATGTCGCAGGCGTCTACCGAGGAGTCTGCTACGTCAATGGAGATACAGCCACGTGCCCCGCCACAAATGTCAGCTAGCAAGTGAGGCTGGCCATGGGGGTTGTATGAATCTGCAGCGCATGCAGATCGATACGGATATTCTCATACTTTTTTTACCATGATGAATTATGAAGTGTTGGATATGAATGATTGACGTTATGACTAGACATGTCTGTTAGCGTTTTGCGGATTCATCATTAGAGCTTTTCTGTCGATTACGAGATGCAGGTATACAGCATAGCGGCTAGACTGGGATATCTTCTACTACCTTGTTGCATTGGCGGGCTAGTTTCATGTTTGATATTTTTAACTAAGAACATACCACTGCCCTAAAGTCACTTTAGCGTTCATGTTATTCAAAGCAGTTGACTCATCGGAAAATATATTATTACTGGGGTTGCCCAGGAACATCTGTCTTTTTCCATACGTACATCTTCGCACCGCAACCTCAAACTCACACTCATACCATAGTTAGTACTATGTATTATTAGAGCATGTCATCATTCTTAATGTCACCGAATGGAACTAAAAGCGAGAACTACGGGTATACCATACCAAGCTTGCTAAATATAGTAAACCCTTACTTAATTGACCAATTGAAGAAGGCTATATATCTCATACTGTAGGCCGCTCAAATAGGTACGGACCATACACAGATATTACGCACGCGAACGAAAATACGATACCCCAACAGCTACTGAATCTGGAATTAATCCCGTCGCCTCCGATCATCTCTCCCCCAGACCTCATCCGCACTAGCCTTCCCCTTCGTCTCCGGAACACGCCAATAAATAAACCCACCAAGGAGACACGCCATACCCGTAAAGACCCAGTAGATCTTGCCACGGCCGCCCAGGGCATCATTCAACATGGGGAAGAATTGCGCTACTACGAAAGTGGCGATCCAATTGGCAGCTAGGGCGCAGCTTTGCGTGGCGCCGACGGCTTCGGGGCCGACGAGCTCCGAGGCGAGGATGAATGGGACGGGGCCTAGGCCGACGGCGAAGCAAGAGACGAAGAGGAGGACGGCGATAGCGGAGAGGACCTTTTGGTTGAAGTAGATGGCTAGGGCTAGGAGCATGGAATTGCATCCCATGCCGGTGATGCTGAGGAGGAGGCAGGATCGACGGCCGATTTTGTCGGGGAGAGGGGAGCAGGCGAGGGTGATGATGAGGTTGATGGCGGAGATGATGACGGTGAGGAGGGCGGCGGTGGTGGGAAGGATGGTCTGTAAGAGGGAGACGCTGTACATGATTATGCTGTTGATGCCGGTGAATTGTTGGGAGACCATGACGCCGACGACGGCGATGATGGCTGGTCGGTAGGTTGGGTTACTGATGGCGTGGATGATGGTGACCGGGGGTTGTTTGGGTGGCATGTTGCCGGATGGTGGCGTGAGGAGCGATTGCTCTTCGCCGGAGATGTCATCGGTTGGTCCTGCTGTTGAGGATGGCCATCCTTCGATTTCCTCTTCGATGTCTGCGTCCTTTCCGCGCAGCCGTTGCAGGACTTGTCTGGCCAGACTGCTCTTTTGGTGCTCGGCGAGCCAGGTGGGGCTTTCTGGGACTAGGGCGAGACCAAGGAGCTGGAGGGCTCCGATGAAGCCGGCGATGGCGAGGATGAATCGCCATTTGCTGCCCTCGCTTAGGAAGTATCCGAGGGACTGGGTTAATAGGATGCCGACGTTGGTCATGACCTGCGTGAAGGCACCAAAGAAACCTCTGGCGCTGGGTGGAGCGATTTCGGAAATGTAGATGGGGCCGACGACAATCGCAGCTCCTGCTCCAATGCCGGACAGCAGCCGGCCTAGACTTAGGAGGGAGATGTTGGATGCGCATGTTTCAGCCACGGGGCCCAGGATGAAGAATAGCGTGGTTGCTCGCAGAGCAAAGAGGCGACCATGTTTGGTGGCAACTGGTCCTGCCAGCAGGGCTCCCAAAAGTCCACCAAGGGTGTAGATTGACGACACCAGGCCGAATTGCGAAGCGTTCATGGGGATACATTGTGGTAGAGAGAGTGCCTCGGTGGAGGAATGGATGCTCTTCCGCTCGCAGGTGATCACCGCCTGAGGGGCATTAAGTTCGGCCTGTCGGATAGTAAGTGTCAGTATGAGCCGGGGGGTTGAGGTTGTAGATGTGGAAAGGGTAAAACCTACCAGGTGATAACCGAATTGGAGTGGTCCTAATGTTGTGATAAACACGAGGTAAATCAAGTATGGCGTGACCTTAGATCGGATCGGCTCTGGAGAGACCATGATTGTGGTTTGAGACGTTGTCGAGTACGGGGGGTCCCAAAAATCCACAGAGCTCTCAGTCAGTAAATGGGGGACAGATCTGCTGTTACCCGGTCATTGCACCTGGATCCTGGATGAATGGAAGGGAATGGCAGTCAGTCGGAGAGCAAGCGTGTTGATGACGTTGCGGATGGGCGTCTATAATCGGGACAAGGAAACTCCGCGTTATCGGGGGGAATCCAGGGGGAGGAGTCTTATCAACAGGAGGGAGTGCAGTGGATGGCTTGCAGATGGTGTATTTAGGAGAGATATAGGATGGAAGACAGCAATTTACGATTGAGATAGGTCAATTGTAGAAATATAAGCCAGACAGGGTTCAAACATCCTACAAAGTACAATTATAATTATATATCGTGTAATTGTTGATAGATGGATTGATCAATTGATTGATTGCTTGGGTGAGGAGGGGAGGACTCAGAGTGCTGAGTCAGCCACTTTCCCTCCGATGCAGCCTCACTCTTTCCAGTTCACTCACTCACACACTCTCTCTCTTTGGCGCCGGTTTTTGGCTTTTGGCTTTGCGGTGTTTCCCTCTTATTTGCCTTTTCGGCTTTAAGTCCTTCTTGTTTTTTTTTTTCTTCCCACTCCTCTCGGCGCGTGTTGGTCCGTCTCAACTCACTGACCATCTCTCCTCCTGCAGGCTTGCTGTTGGACCTTTTGTGCTTTCCCCATAGTGGTGGAGATCAGTGTCTCCGCGTATGGTTCCCGGACTCCATCGCAGCGTTGCAGTTTCCACGGATAGCCTAAAAGTACCCTCTTCTGACCTGACCACTTTCCCCTAACGCACTAATCATCATCTCTCCTTCCTCCCTCACGCTCCTCTGCCTCTGACTCTCTTTTTCCGGTCGCCTCCACCTCGTCCATGAGTCTGACAAACCCGCCTTCCTCGTCCGGCCCGTTAAGTACGACTTCCAGGCCCGCTGCGGCCACCGTCAGCCAAAGTCTGTCTCTAAAGAAGAGCCTGCAGGCTGCTGTTGATGGTAATACCGGTTACTGTTACTCTGCCTCTGCTTAGCTTGACTTGACGCTTTTCCTGTCTTTCCCCTTCCGAGCACCCTCTTTTCGCCCGTGTTGCCACTTTTTATTTTCTTATTACTATTATTGATCCGCTGTCTGAACCCGCTCCGTCACCATGTACTTTGGTTGAACCTTGCGCTGCTGTCAGATCTACTACTACTACCATTTTATCTTTCCTTACATAATCGTTAAATGCCCTTGAACAGTCCCTGTCTCCACGCCTGTTAAGGGCTGTTCTGTCTGTTCTTTTTCCATGATGTTTGGAAGGAGCTTCCCGTTCTATAATTCTCTCGGCGGGTTTTATCCACGTGGTAATGGCTTTCCCTCTCCAGACTAACCCGCCGTCTTTTGGCCGGTTATAGAGGCTGCAACAATCTCGCCTCATCCTTCTCATCCTTCTTTCCCCCATTAGCTCTCCCCGTTTCACCCCCTATTCCTTTTGGTCTTTCGGACTTTTACTCCACTCCCCCTTGATCCTTGCTCGTGGAATTTGATTGGCTGTTGAATTCTTACGCTCGTTGTGGACAAGTGCATAGTCCCCCTGCTAACACCCTATATCAAGAGAGTCTAGATGCGAGAAAGCCTCCCGGCTCTGGTTACACCAGCAAAGTACGTGTGCGCGATAGATACCACATTGTGGGATTTATCAGTAGTGGTACTTATGGCCGTGTCTACAAGGCCATTGGCAAAAATGGCCAGAAGGGAGAGTTTGCGATCAAAAAGTTGGCATCCCACTCCTGGCATATCGGCTTCATCACATGACTTACCCGCTATAGGTTCAAGCCGGATAAAGAAGGCGAAATCATTCAGTATACCGGTCTTTCCCAGTCGGCCATCCGAGAAATGGCCTTGTGCTCAGAATTGGACCATCCCAATGTAGTGCAGCTGGCAGAAATTATCCTGGAGGACAAGTGTATCTTCATGGTCTTTGAGTACACAGAGCATGATCTGCTCCAGATTATTCATCATCACACCCAACCGCAAAGGCATGCCATCCCGGCCTTGATGGTTAGATCGATCCTCTTTCAGCTGCTCAATGGCTTACTGTATCTTCACACCAACTGGGTACTGCATCGGGACCTCAAACCAGCAAACATCTTGGTGACCTCAAGTGGTGCGATTCGCATTGGAGATTTGGGACTTGCCCGTCTCTTCTACAAACCTCTTAACTCTCTCTTCTCTGGAGACAAGGTTGTCGTCACCATCTGGTACCGTGCCCCTGAGCTCTTGATGGGGAGTCGACACTACACCCCAGCTGTTGACTTGTGGGCCGTCGGGTGCATTTTTGCGGAGCTGCTATCGCTCCGCCCTATCTTCAAAGGCGAGGAAGCCAAGATGGACAGCAAAAAGACGGTGCCATTCCAGCGCAATCAGATGATGAAGATTATCGAGATTATGGGGCTCCCAACCAAGGAGATCTGGCCTGGCATCGTGTCCATGCCAGAATATTCGCAGCTGCAGTCCTTGGCAATGTCGCGTGCCCCGGGGCATTTCAACCGATCCTCCAACCTAGAAGGCTGGTATCAGAGCTGCCTGAAGAACAACGGGTACTCCGCCAACTCGAGTGCTGGCACACCCGGGGCAGATGGTTTCGATCTGCTGTCACGCCTACTGGAATACGACCCGACCAAGAGGATCACCGCGCAAGAAGCTCTCGAGCATCCCTACTTCAAGAACGGGGGTCCTATCTCCGCCAATTGTTTCGAAGGATTTGAGGGCAAATATCCTCATCGTCGAGTGACACAGGATGACAACGATATTCGCTCTGGCAGCTTGCCTGGCACAAAACGCAGCGGACTGCCTGATGATAGTCTGTTGGGAAGGGCAACCAAGCGCTTAAAAGAGTGATATTATTTTTTTTTTTTTTTTTTTTTTTTTCAATATCTGAAGAATGTTTGGATGTACAAGGAGTTTAGGGCTGGGTGGCATTTTGTGCGAATATCTAGATATGCATTTGGAACTGGCGTTTTTTCTTTTTATCTTGCAAATATATTTATCTTCGTGCACAAAGGTAGAGATTAGGGAAATCCCGAACGAGCAAGCATGTATACAATGAAATGAGCCAACTTTGAATTTGTGACACGGTATCATATGTGTTCAATCTTGACATCTCCAGAATATGCCGATAATCTTAAAACTAAATGCAAATGACGCCCTCCCCGACCCTTAGACAATAGTACCCTAATCCAATCCCAGTATCCTAACATCAACCAATCCCATACAAATCATGACAATATCAATCAATATCCTATAAGTAACCATCAAGTTAGCAAACCCACATTCAATCTCAAGGAGGTAACAGAACATATACGTACCACTCTGCTCCCTCCGACCACCCCCCTCCCCAGCATCCCCACCATCATCATCACCACCACCCCCACCACCCCCAGCAGCAGAAGACGCGGCATCCCGAATGGACTGCTCATCCCCTCTCAACTTCTCAAAGTAGGACTTAATATCCTCCGCACTAACCGCCTTACCCGTCTCCGCAAACGGCTTCAGAAACTCCTTCACCTTATCGCGCAGATGGTTGTACACCATTGCGCCCTCGATAGCACGCACTCGGTCGATATTGCTCAGTGCGGCTTCGCCCCGGTCGAGAAGACTGCCTGTGCCGGTGCTGCCTCCGCCGTTGGGACCCTCGCCGTCGCCGTCTTCGGACATGGGCGGTTCGTAGGTCTCTTCTTCTTCGCGCAGTTGAGGGTGTGATGCTAGGTGTGGGTAGCAGTCGCGGCAGCGGCAGAAGTGGTCGCGGAAGTCGTCTTTCAGGAAGAGGGAGAAGGTGCGGGTTGGGGGGTGAGTGGGGAGGTGGGTGTGTTTGGGTGGGGAGGGTTCGGTGGTTGTGGTGGTGGTTTTGTCGGTGTCTTGGGATGTGTCGAGTTTGACTTCGGTGGTAGTGGTGGTTGTGTCGTTCTTTTCGGGCTTGGGATCTTCTGTAGGCTCCTCTTTTGGTCGCTTTGGAGCAGGATCGCTTTCCTCGTCGGCGCTGTCGTCCGCTTTGCGTTTCTTGGGGTTGCTGGGTTGCTCTGGTTCTGTGGCCTGGGGTGTTTGTTCGGTGGTGATGGGCTTGGTATCCTCTTCTGTGGGTTTGGCGAGTCCGCCTTCTTTGTATACTGGGGGTAGGAAGCCTGGCGTTCCTGCGTAGCGCTTTACCCAGGGGTTTGAGTCGACGCACTTGTAGCAGAGGAAGATCGCAAAGTCCTCTTCCGCAGGGAATCCGGGCGGGAGGGGAGTCTCTTCTTCCTCGTCATCGTCGGCTGCCTCTCCATCGGTAGCTCCATCTTTCTTCGCACCCTTGTACCAGTCGCGCGGCAGGCCGATCAGGCATTCTGGGTGCCACCAGTCTTCGCCGCACCCACCGGTCTCTACTGTGCCCAGACCTAAACACTGGAACATCGTACCGCGTTCCTTATGCGGGTCATAGTCCTCGCCGCATCCGCAAAACTTGTTCTGGAAGTTGTGGTTGTATTTGTTGCCTTGGTGAGGTTGCTCTGAGTGCACGCCTTTCGCGCCGGTCTTGGGGTCATTCCGAAGGGTGCATGGGGAGGTGGCGGGCATGCGGGTTGTTCCACAGTCGCAAACAAAGTTCCGCTTGTTGAAGAGCTCGACGAGATCGTGTTCGCCATGGCAGGAGATGGAGCATGAGTAGCACACGGCGGCGGGGGTATATGACTCTTCGGAGGTGGAGGGGTTGCAGGTGAGGCAGGCGAAAAGGGATTGGCGAAGGGGTCCTAAATCTTGTGTACAAGTATCGAATGACTTGTATAGGTGTCAGTGTGTCTTATACTTCTTCACCTTTTTCTTCTCGATACGTAGGCAAGGTGAGCTTACATATGGGAGGACTTCACGCGCATCGGCTTCAAGTCGAATTTGCGATTCAATGAATCTATAAAGGCATTAGTGGTCTGCGCAACTAATTCTGCGATGTAATCCCAGTGCATGCGCGTTGCAGGTCGATGAAGACTCACTCCTTCGCGGTCTGCGAGTTTTGAGAGCTGAAGCTCTCGCGGCGCCCTGCGGTAGTCTGTCCGTTCAGTGCCTGTCCGGCATTGAGGGGTGGGTCGCCCGACTCGGTGTTGGCCATGTCTATCAGATATCCGTCACGCGATATAGAAATAATCTCAAATGAAAGTTCCTATGTAAAGAAATTGATCGGATTTTGAAGACTGAATGTTAGGTGATGGTTGCGCATACGGAGGAGGCTGAGCGGCGGCGATGGGAACGCGCCGGCGCGCAACCGTAAAGTGTTTGCCGTGTTTGCACCTATGGAGTTGGTAATCTGCTCTAATTTCACCAGGTTGAGACTTTTGATTGATGGTCTGAAAGGTTACTTTCAAAAGTATAATAAACTAATTGATGGGATTCTGTATCTAATCTTTATTGTAGGCTCTGGTGTGGATTGACGATGCTTTTAGTAGCTAAGTATAAGCGCAGTTGGATTGTTTCTCGCTCCTGCAGAACCACCCCGCTGTAGTCTGTACATACCTCGGTGACAATCTAACTAGACCATGAGGAGTAATTCCAATATGAACTATTCTGCATGACGTACCCAGAGCTCCATTTTCCCACTGCCCAGAAGTCGAGCGTATCCACGAAGCATCTTCTATTCCACTTTTCGTTGGGCTCAGGGCGGGTCGCATTTCCGAATCGGGGTTTAATTGAAAACGGACGCGTCGCTGGCGCGTCTCGGAGACGCGTTCGGCGCCAAGTCCAGGATCTTCTCAGCTTGTGGCCCTTCGAACTCCTGCGTTGCCCAACGGAAAAGAAAAAAAGACCCTCCGCACGGCTGTCTCTTCACCTTCCCTCAGTCTGCCCCTTCCACCTCCCCGCCTGTCAGACTGAACACCACACACAATGAGGTATGTAGTGTCCTCGCCCAGTGATTGTCAATGTTGCTTGGAACCACCTTGTTTGGTTGCCCCTCAAAACATTCGGAATACTAATAATGTCTTCCCAGTTCACCACTCCGTCCCAGCAATTCTGCTGCAAACCGCGGCTTAGGGAACCTGGGTCGTCGTAAGAGATCCAGAGAGCCCGATGATGAGACCTCATCGGTTGTTCCCCCCTCGAGTCGTAAGTCATGCTGTGGTGGATGGCTGGTTCCTGATACTGACGCTGGCAATAGCCCCCCCTTCTTCCCCTCCCATGCTTCCTTTCGACGACGATGACAACGAGCGCGATGAGGAAGCAGAGCTCCTGGGTGACATTGATGATATCGACGAGATGGCTGAAGACGAGGACGGAATCGATCTGTTTGGAGACAACTTCGAGAAAGATTATCGAAGCACAGCAGACGACCAGTACAGAGGGGAATACATCGACGATGAGGGTGACCATGAAGAACTTGATGTCGCTACTCGTCGTCAACTCGAAGCCCGCATGAACAAGAGAGATCGAGAACTCGAACGTCGCCGTCGCATGCCTGCGGCTTTCCTGCAGGACGACGAAGATGGTGACATAGATCTTACTCGTCAACCCCGTCGCCGGAGACACCACTACGACGAAGATCGGGACGACGTCGAGATGGGTGATGATGCGATGGAGGAGCTCTCCCTGGAGGAGTTGACCGATGTCAAGGCTTCTAACCTTACGGACTGGGTTCTGCAGCCCCAAGTCCTTCGCTCCATCTACAGAGAATTCAAGTCCTTCTTGACAGAATACACCGACCCTGCCGGTGCTTCGGTCTACGGAAACAAGATCAAGACCCTTGGTGAGGTGAACTCGGCATCCCTTGAAGTTTCTTACGCCCATCTACTGGAAACCAAAGCGGCTCTTGCCTACTTCCTTGCCAACGAGCCCACTGAGGTGCTGAAGGTCTTCGACCAAGTCGCGCTTGATGTCACTCTCTTCCACTACCCCCAATATCACGATATCCACAACGAAATTCATGTCCGCATTACCGATCTCCCTGTCTCCTATACCCTCCGTCAACTGCGCCAGTCCCATCTCAACTGCCTTATCCGCGTCAGCGGTGTCGTTACTCGCCGTACCGGTGTCTTCCCGCAACTGAAATATGTCATGTTCGTTTGTGGAAAGTGTAACATCACTCTTGGTCCCTTCCAACAGGAAGCCAGTGCGGAAGTCAAGATCTCGTACTGCCAGAACTGCCAGTCCAAGGGACCCTTCTCTGTGCACTCCGAGAAGACCGTTTACCGCAACTACCAGAAAATGACCCTCCAAGAATCTCCGGGCTCCGTCCCCGCTGGTCGTCTCCCCCGCCAGCGCGAGGTCGTCCTTCTCGCAGATCTCATCGATTCGGCTAAGCCAGGTGATGAAATCGAGGTGACGGGTATCTACCGGAACAGCTACGATGCGCAGCTCAACAACAAGAACGGCTTCCCTGTGTTCGCCACGATCATTGAGGCCAACCACGTTGTCAAGTCTCACGACCAGCTGGCTGGTTTCCACTTGACCGAAGAAGATGAGCGGGAGATCCGTGCCCTATCCAGGGACCCTGAGATTGTCGACAAGATCGTTCGCTCCGTTGCCCCTAGTATCTACGGTCACCTGGACGTCAAGACCGCAATCGCCCTTTCCCTCTTCGGTGGTGTCAGCAAGGAAGCCCAAGGCAAGATGTCCATTCGTGGAGATATTAACGTCCTCCTGCTGGGTGACCCCGGTACCGCAAAGTCCCAGTTCCTCAAGTACACCGAAAAGACTGCCCACAGAGCCGTTTTCGCTACCGGTCAGGGTGCCAGTGCTGTCGGTTTGACAGCCAGCGTCCGTCGCGATCCCCTCACCAGCGAATGGACCCTCGAAGGAGGAGCGCTTGTCCTTGCAGACCGCGGTACCTGCTTGATCGATGAGTTCGACAAGATGAACGACCAGGACCGTACCTCCATTCACGAAGCCATGGAACAACAGACCATCTCCATCTCCAAGGCTGGTATCGTGACCACCCTGCAGGCTCGCTGTGCTGTCGTTGCTGCTGCCAACCCCATCGGCGGCCGCTACAACAGCAGCGCACCCTTCTCCGAGAACGTCCAACTCACCGAACCCATTCTTTCGCGTTTCGACATTCTCTGCGTCGTCCGCGATCTTGTCGACCCAAGCGAGGATGAACGTCTCGCCAACTTCGTCATCGAGTCCCACCACCGCGCCAACCCCGCCCGTCCTCTCCGCGACCAAGACGGCAACCTGATCAACGCAGATGGACACCCCATCGACGAAGACGGCTACCGCATTGACAAGAAGACCAAGCAACGCCTGCCTCTGACCGACGAGGAACTCGCTACCCGGGATGCTGAGAAGCAACGACGCGAAGACGAGAAGGACGGCGAAATCCCTCAAGAACTCCTCCGCAAATACATCCTCTACGCCCGTGAACGCTGCCACCCCAAGCTCTACCAGATCGACCAAGACAAGATCGCCCGTCTATTCGCCGACATGAGACGCGAATCTCTGGCCACCGGCGCTTACCCCATCACCGTATGCCTCCCTTCCTATCACCCTGAACCAATACCAGGAGACAAGACTAACTAACAATCCATCCAGGTCCGTCACCTCGAAGCCATCATGCGTATCGCTGAATCCTTCTGCAAGATGCGTCTCTCGGAATACTGTTCCGCACAGGACATCGACCGTGCCATCGCGGTCACTGTCGATTCCTTCATCGGTAGCCAGAAAATCAGCTGCAAGAAAGCTCTGTCCAGGGCGTTTGCCAAGTATGTACCCACCACTCATCAACGAAAGAAAACAATGCATACTAACAATCCATCTAATAGATACACACTCTCCCGCCCCAAGCCCCAATCCAAGCGGAGAGCAGGCATCCCCGCCCCTGATCCATTCAAGCCGCGCATGCAGTCTTCTACTAGGGCGCGGTAAAAAACCAAAATCTTACCAGCGTCTTCATTATTCTTCGTACATGGTTCCTGGTTTCGGTCATTAGGGGTTTTGCGTGGGGTTTCGCTTTAACTGGCAGCATTATGAATATGGGTTGATTGTGATTGTGATCATACATAATTATCACATATCACGTTTATGGGAGTTGAAGGTTGAAGGGTTCATTGGGGGATTTTTATATCTTTACTTTATTTTCCATCATGATGTTAATCTATGTGATCATGTGTGTCTTTGTGTGGGAATGAATGAGTCTTAATAACTCCCTTTAGTGGTGGTGGTGGTGGTTGTTGTTGGATTTGGATTGTTTATTCAACTTGCTGCTACAGTGCTAGCTAACTAGCTAGCTCGGATATACCTAAGTAACTGAATTAAGTATTTATGGACGAAATATTTTTTCTTTTGGGTATCATGCTACTTTACTTAAGAAAGATTAGGGATTCCAAAACTGCTAGTGTGTAATGCGAGATTATCAGTACTACTACTACTACTACTACTACTACTACTACTACTACTACTACTACTACTACTACTACTACTACTACTACTACTACTACTACTACCGTGTTTAATTCCCAGCCGACTCAGCCACCACGAATGTAAATTAGTCTCATACAGCAGATAGATAGATAGATACTTTTTTTCTTTTTTCTTCACAGATCAACATATCTCAGGCCATTGTTATTATACTACTTCGTAGGTAGGTACTGGAATCATAAGTTGTGAAATCG